>NW_021637920.1:0-96783 GCF_004799145.2 Neltuma alba | reverse complement strand
AAATTTAAAACAATAACAATATTACTTTTTATTATTAAAAAACTAACGTTAACAGCCAAAATAGTCATATTGACGGTTAACCTTTTAAAACCTTTTTTATGGCAGTGGTACTACTACTACGATTTAAATAGTGACTATATTTTAAACTTTTGGAATAAATTTGCATCTTAAATAGTGATAATATTATTATGATTTTTAACTTTCTTAATAAAATTTACATCTAAATAGTGATAATATTATTATGATTTTAAATTTTCAAGACAAATTGCATTTTACACACTTCATTTTATACAACTTAAACACATGTCTTATATGAATATGTTAATATCATACCGGGTCATCAAACGTGATGGGTAATGTTACCATCTTGACAATTTGTTGTTAATATATTTATTTATCTCAATGTAAACTATATGATTAAAAAATTATCCTAATTAAAAATTTAATCATTTTCAAAATCTTGTAACAAGGATCATAAAACATGATTATACTTTTTTTATAAAAATATTTATAAAATTAATTATCCTCGGAGCTAATTTTCCCATTAACAATTGGTGTGTGATGTTCTTGACAACTAGATGGGTTGTTGAAATTCCTCATTCGGATTGATGGGGCAATTTGTTTAATTCATTTAGAAGATAAAAGGAGACAAAATGCCCATGATTTATTAATGTAAAGAGATAACAAAGTTTACTTATCTATTTATCAAATAAAAAAAAGCATATTATTGGTAGAATATATTTTTTGAATTAAGTTGGATGCAATGAATGCTTTAAAGAAGAAATCTTATTTTGCTTTAAAATTTTGAATTGAAATATCTTCTAATATAATCGGACCTATATATTATTTTCAATATTTGTTACATAGGATTTCAACCAAAAATTCTGTTGTCTGGCAAAAAAAATTTTCTGTTCAAGCTCTATTTTAGGACCATATTAATTAAGTTTTTCTTCTACCAAGGAATAAGTCGATGCAATTAAAATTTTAACGATTGAAATATTAGTACTTCTGGCACTGGCTTTGGGAAATTATGCCATGTTTAGATTTTAAAAAATGTAAAATTATATAAAATTTTCCAGAATTTAGAATCATGCACAAATAACCTCTTCAACATTTAAAACTTAATAATAAATTTTGCTAAACTATTAAATCTATACAGACAACCTCAAACTAATAATTATATATCCCTCGAATTTTATTTTTGTATGTATATAACCGCTCAAGCTTTGAATTATAATCAGATAAATTTCCTAAACTTTAATCCACGTGTAAAAAATAATATACAAAATTAATAGTATGTGAGTTCTTTTCATAAATGCAAGAATTCAGAAAAATTTATTGCAAGGTTTTAAATATTAAAAATTATTTACATGAGTGTATGACATAAAGTTGAATAAATTTTGTATAGTTTATCTTTCTAGAAATGTTCAATTTAAAACAGTGACAAACTATATCATTGTAATATTTTTTATTTATTAGACTTAAATTTAAGATGTGATTTTAACAATATGAACTACCTTCCCTTCAAATCAATCTTTTTTAGTCTGTGATTAAAAAAAAAATCAAATCCTTATTAGTCAACTTTCAGTCCTTTCACTTATTACCAATTTAATTTATGATTGAAGAAATTATTAATTTTTTTAATAATATTTTTTTAAAAAATGTGCGTAATCAATCATTTGAAATTGCCAAATGAGGACAAAAGAGGCTTGACAACGTAGTAAGCTTGCAACCTAATTTTTTTGGGGACAATTACAGCTGTAATGTGTGATTATGGAATTTCTTGTAAATTACTCAAAATATTTATTATTTACTCCATTTTAATTATTCGCACTAGGGGTGGAAACAGACCAGGCCAGGCCAGGCCTCACCCTTAACAGGCCTGGCCTGTGGTGAGGCCTGTTGGCCTGAGCCTAGCCTGTGGCCTGTGAAAGGCTTTTTAATCGGCCTAAGCCTGGCCTGTAAGTAGGCCTGGCCTGGCCTGTGGCCTGTTAAGAGGCCTGTTTTTTTATCAAATTTTAAACACACATAAATCAATTCAAAATTACAATAATTCAACCTAATTAATCTAAAATACAAACAAAAAATATGAAATTATCAAATTAACACAATTTGTAAAACATATCCCCTTAGGCCCAAAAAAAAATCTAATATGAAAAATTATTAGAAAACATAACTTCACTCTAATATAAAAATATCACTTCATCCCATCTTTAGTATAAAAATTAGTTGATGACTAGATCTAGTTTAAAATATGAAACATCCTTAATCCCTTTTATATTTTAAATTTATCATTTATTCAAACTAATTTACTAACAAAATGATATTTGATCCTGTTGTTAAACATGGTTGTTTTTTTTTAAAAGAATGTTGCAGTTATTATAATTTATTTATTTATTTAAATTAATTAAGTAACTATTATAATAAGAATTAGATTGAGCACACATATATACGATCTAAAACATAATAGGTCAATTCTATATATATATATATATATTCTATATAAGATTAATATGAAAAGCATGGATCAAATAAATGAATAATACTTTTTTTTAATGCACTTATGTTTTCTTTCTCTGTTTAAATATGTGTCATTATACATACATTAATTATTTTTATTATAGAGAATGGAAATGAAATAAAGCATGCAATGGGCTCTAGATAACATGTTTATGTGGATGGAGTTTTCTCAATTAACTAATCAGAATAGCAAATTCCCTCCTATCAATTTACAATTTTAACCTAAAAAAAAAAAGATAACAGGCCCAGGCCGCCTGACAGGCCTAACAGGCTTACTATCAGGCCTGAGCCTGGCCTGATAAAGTAAACAGGCCTTTTTACAGGCCTGAGCCTGGTCTCATATCTAAACAGGCCAGGCCAGGCCATTTACAGGCCAGGCCACAGGCCCCTGACAGGCCACCTGACCTATTTTCACCCCTAATTCGCACTGACATCCTAATAATTTTTGGAGTACAATCACTTTTTTTAAAATGGAATTAAATTATCAAACGTTTAAATTTCGGAAAATTCATTGAATGTTGAGTAATTCTAATTTTTAAAACTGAACCATATTTCTAAATTCGTGTAAATAAATCATATAATTAATAAATTCATAAGCTAATTTCTCTTAAAAATCAATATAATGTTGTATTATTCATAAATCATAGACTGACCCTTTTTTCAGACTTTTTACAAATTACTTAAATTCCATATATAAGTTTTCCAATTTTAAAATAGGCACATATAATTCTTTGAACTATAAGTTATTTCAATTTGAAATTTTTATATTTACAAAAACATATATAATACACTCAAAAAAATGTAAAAAGACAAAAGGGGAAAAAAAAGGGTGAGTTTCTGATTTTGCCTCCTTTTTCTCACTGCTATTTCTAATATGTCATGCTTGTCTTTGGTAAAACAGTTCACTTACTAATATGTTATGAATTTGGTGTACATAATATCAATTTTTAGAGCACCTATTGTGAAATTTAAATGTTAAAAAAAACATTTATAAATAACTCCGCATGAAAATATATATGGATTTTGGCATATATTTTAAGTAGGTAGGATTTTGAACTGTGATGAGATAAAAGGGAAAACAAAAACATTATAAGGCCTATCTATGAGCTTGGCAAATTTAATTTGAGAATATTGTAGACCAAATAGTTGTATTACCCAAAAAATCTATCATTAAGATTTGTTTAAACAATCTAAATTGTGATTTAACAAAACATAAACATAACATTTAACCTATTCATGTCAATGTAAGTTGGGTGGCCGTATGGGCCAACATTTCTTAAGCTTGTTTGTATTAACCTTTTTTTTTATTGGTAAAATCTGGTGCTTCTCACCCAAAATCCGACCAACAACAATATAAATGTATTAACTTATTATATGGTAGGAATTTTAATTTATAAAGCTTAAAAGAACTTCTTTTACTCTATGTTGGTTAGGAGGCAAATGGAGGAGAAAGAAGGAAAAAATTTAATGAGCTTAATTTAAAAAAATTAGAGAGGTGGAGTTATAAAATTTTGACCAAAAATATGAAATAAAAGAGTAAAAAATTAATTAAAATTTTTTAATCCTACTTATTTAATTTTTTCAAACTCATTAATATTTTTTCTCCTCTTTTCTCTTCTCCGGTCTCCATTTCTCTCGTACAAGAGGTCATCAAGCTAAACCAAAAAACAGCCACGTCATATTACCAAGGCAAAAAAGGAGAAAAGCTGCTCAACATGCCTCAAACGTGGTGGTTGCAAACAATGTTACAACTTACATGGAGACTAGCAGGTTATAGTTAGTTAATCATTTGTACAGGGAGGGTATTACTGCTGCTGATTACTTAACTATTACTTTCGATTCTATTTATAAGACTTCATTTATAAACTACAAACAAAATCTTATAAATAGAATCAGAGGTAGCATGTGATATCATTATTTGATTGGTATTAGTAATTTTTATATCTTTAATCAGTTTCTGTCTTCTTCTTTTTTTCCAAGAGGCGGATGTTATTGATGAGGAAAGTTAGTTTTTTTTGGAAGAATTATAATTAAGCGCCAAGAAAGAGATTTAATTACATTAAGATTCGCTGACAACCGAAAAGCATGTAATGACAAGTTTCAGTATAAGAAATAAGAACTAGTTTTTACTGATTACTTGTTATTGGGACTTTAGGGTAATTAAATCCCTTTCTTAAGATCTAATTGTAATTCTCTTTTTTTTTTATTGGTGTTTGTAGTTTGCTTATGCTTTGATTGGTTACGTTATCATTAAAAAAAAAAAACCAACTTGGAAGAATACACTCCAAAGAATTTTTTTTTTAAAGAAAAAACATACTATTTTCTTTTGTTCATAAGAAGAAAAGAGGAAACAAGGAAAGGAATTCTCAAGAAATAAGGCAATTCTTATCAAGTAGTTTTGAAAAAAAATCTCAAAACACATTACTTGAATTTCAGATTGCCACCTAGTGACCGGTCTATTTAGACTCTGTTAGTTTTATTCAAGCAACTAGCTTGCCTCTTGGACACCAACAAAGAAATTTAAAATTTGTCTTATTTTTTTATAGTTTAGTAGCTTAATAGAATTTCTCCTAAAAGTTTTTTTCACACGAAAAAATTGTAGTAATATCTCTAATTCTTAATATAAGATCTTATTTGATTTTTATTTTGGTTCTAAATATAAGACTCCCAATCCATTTTATTTCTCATATTTATCCATTTTAGTAAGGATAATTTAGAAAAGACAACACATATTTATTACAAATAACTAACTTGACTTATTTCTTTAATCTACTCAAATTAGTTAACTTGCTCTTATCATGTACCGTTAAAAAAATAATGTTAACTATTAAAATGGTGATATTAACTGTTAACATTTTTAAAGATAAAAAAAATTACTACGATTTTAAACTTTCAGGAAAAATTCGCATCTAAGAAAACTTTCGGTAACCAGTGCTCCTAAGTAAAAATTTTTAAGATAAATTTACACTTTAATCCTTTTTTAATTGAAATAACTGAAGAATTAAGAAAAATAGTTTTCTTTAGATATATAGAATGATTTTTTTATTCTTCAAGTTGCCTTGGACACTAACTACTTTAGAGTGAGTTAAGTTGCATATGTGTAAAGCTCTCCTAGCAAAAAATAAAAAATGTCAATGAAGCATGATTGTGTCTCATAGCTTTATGGGAAAAATAATACATAAAAATTATAATTGCAAATGGGTCCATCTATGAATTCAATCCAACGTGATTTGGGAAAAGTAAAGCTGTGCCCACGCTTGCCTTTTGAGCAGCTTTACCATTTCGCAATGTCTAAAAGCCTAATTATCACTTTTTTCCCCTCCACGTCCATTCCTCCTTATTTACTTTTCATAATTTTACCCACATGTTTTTTATTTCCCATACAATATATGTGGATAAATAAAAATTGATTTTTTTTTTTGGGGAAAAGGAGTTCAAGCTTTAATGTATTTACTTATTCACTTTACAAATAAACAAATATTAAGAACATTGAAATAGGAATTTTTGTTTTTTTTTTGGCTCCTCAGTCTATTTAATTGATATATGGTTGTACTCCTACCAACAAGCATTGGTCCTAATATAAGGGACTTTGACTACTTAAACTCTAAGACCTCGAATTTGAATACTCTTCTGGTTTTAAATATAAGACTCCTTCTATAGTGTAAATTACATTATAGACTCATTTTATAATATAAATTACACTATAGAAGGAGTTTTATATTTAGAATCGGAGGAGTATGTTTAAAGACAGAAAACATTTTTAGAAGAGTTATTTTCAATTAGGCTTAAAGAATTTTTAAATCTAACATAATCAGATAATCATATTTTAGGAGAACAATTTATTTGAGAAGACTGCTTTAATTAAACAGTTGCCTCACTTTTTGAAAAGGTTGCCAATCTCCTCCATAAGTGGGAAAGTGTTCATTCATTCTCTTTTCTTTTTCTTTTTGGTACATTTCACTGAGATATTAGCATTAAGCAAAAGTGAGTGAATTGCCTGCCGTAACATATGTGCATCTCACAAGCTATGATGAGTTGGTGTTTGGAATTGAAGAAAAAGGTAAGAAAATAAGAGAAAGTGAGTGAGGTTCAATCATCATTTCATATGTAGTTGTGGGGCATCTCGATGAGGACAAGGGAGAAAGCAAATTCCCATCAACATCCAAATTTAATTATAATCCAAGATTCAAAATTTCCAACTAAGTTTAACAAAACTATACCCACTTCTGTTGTACACATTAAAATACAAATAATTGAATTATGTTTATTAAAAATTTGGTTAAAATTAGTTAAAATATAACAACTGTGTAAAGGTACCTTTTTTCATAAAGAGAGAGTGAATGAGTAGGCAAAAGAAGTGTACCAAAAATAATTAATGAAACAATCATAGATTTATGGGGGCAAAAATGAAAAAAGTTGGTTAAAAGTTAGGTTAATATAATTATTAGTCCTTATAGTTTGATTAAATTTTGATTTTGATTTTTAATGTTTTGAATCGTTGGTTTTGATCTTTATAATTTCATAATTTTTATCTGAGTTTTTGTGTTGGTTCCTATACTTAAAAGGTGTAGTCCTTGTAAAATTATAAGGACCAAAACTAAGGATTTGAAATTACAAGAATCAAAATTAAGATTGGATCAAACTGTAAGAACCAATAATAATGTTAGCTCTTAAAATTTCACACTTTTGTCAAATGTGCTATCTCCGATTCTAATATAAAACTTAGTTATGTGTTATATTTGATCTTAAATGTAATATTTTAACTCATTTTATCTTATAAATTTATCATTTTTAAAAAAACTAATTTATCTAATATATAAATTGATATATAGCTTAATATCATACAAATATACTTTATAAAAATTATGTCACATTTGTTATAATTAATTGATTGAGTTATTTTTCTTAATTTATTCAAATTAGTTAAATAACTATTATACTAAAAATTTATCTTACGCCTCAATTAACTTGTTGTGCATGGGGACTCGAATGTTATCATAATAACAAAAAGAGGTGTTTAAGAAAAGCAAAATATTCAAACATATCTTTTCAATTATTTTATTTGTAAATCACTGCTAACATATTTTATTCGAATCTAAAAAATCTTAAATTTCAGTAATTATGTATTAAAATTTATTAACTTTGTAACAGCAAAAAATTTAATAACTTTCAATTTAATTCTTGGTTAATATATATTAAGAAATTAATGGTCGAGAAAACATATTAGGCCAACCTAAAAAAGAGAAAACAAGATTAGAAGTAAAATTTAATATAATGAGGTGATCTGCATTAAGGATAAAACAAAACACTTTCTTTATGAGATGATATGAGTATTTTGTAAAATATTTATGCTTGGATGGGATAAAATTTAATCATCTTTAAATTTCATCCAGTATTAGTGCAAGGGTGCGAATCTCCTGCCCAACAAGATCAACGACAACTTTCATCCCTTTCACTGTGAACTAATGAAAGATCATTTTCTCGAGAAAGACAAAAAGTACATAATATTTTAAATCATTTTCTCATAATCATATTTGCTCAGAATATGTAATTCTCGGATTTGTTTTCAAGTTAGACTTTTGCTGCATTTTCAGTGGGTCAGGAAATCACATTTTTTTTAAACTAAAACATAAGTATTTTCTTATTGAAAGTAATCTTATTTAAAGTATTATAGACACTAAATGTAAACACTTCTTTTAATGGGGATTCAAACATTAATTTACCACGTTATGAAAGACTAACCCTTTTTGCTAGATCCAATTCCAATTAGTAGGAATTCACAATTTTAATTAGCAGTGTTTCTGATCATCCCTCCCTTTGTTGAATCATCGACTCCTCCTTCTCTTCGGATAATCAATCGCCAAGTTTTGGTCCTTGTCAAATAATTTGCTCAGCTTAAGAATTGCAAAAACAGAACTGATGAAACTATTTTAAACAACATCGGCTTTCTTTGTCAACTGTTCTCTCATTTAGATGTAATAGTTGTTTATGGTTCTTATTCTGTACTATCTAAATTTTCTCATTTTTATTGGACTTCAGTTATATACTTATAATAGGGATATTTTCTCCTTTTTTTGTAATATTATTTGATCCTTTTTTTTTAAAAAAAGAAATATTTGCACAGCAAGCCAATTTGAATATCCCCATACATACTACTCTTCTGGTTCTATTTATATAATAGAGAAATAAGATTTTTTTAATTTTATTTATATGGTATTAAGAGAAATTTTTTATATATATATGCAATTTTATTCTTTATTTATTATTATACTAACTTTATTTATATGATGTATAATATATGTATTAAATAAGATTAAAATTAAAATTATTAAATTTTAAATGAGAATTAATAAAAATTTAATATTTTTTAATTTATGTAAAATATGTTAAAAGTAATTTATAAATAAAAAAGGGTAAGTGTTCGCAAGTAACAATAAAAAGACATTTTAGTCAACAGCACAAATACTGAGGTTTTTTTTTTTTGACGAGCTGCACAAATACTGAGGTTGCTGCTATCTAAACCGTCAAAGCAGATTTTTTTTTTTTGTTTTTCCATTATTCAGTAAACAGATAAAACTCAAATAACCGTTGTGCTCCCAGAATATAACATCGGAGTCCTATGTACGAAAAATAAGAGCAGGGCGATCAAGATGTTAGATGCCTCTATGAAATAAAATTAGGATGCTAAATGTATATATATATTTTATATATTAACAAAATATGAGAGAAAAATCTTTCATGCTACTTTGTAAATACCAGTAAAATCTATTTTGGATATTTATTTTTTGGGTCGCTTCTGGATATTTATTTTTAAATTAACATGAAAACTACATTAATAGTTGATCAATAATACTACTTTTGGTAGTAAATATAAAAGTTAGTTGATTAATTTGAGTAAATTAAGGAAAGGAGTTAAACTAATTATTTGTAATAAATATATATTGTCTTTCTTAAAATGTTCTTACTAATCAAGTATATTAACTAGAACTATCTTGAGGCAAAATGTATAAATATAAGAGATAAAATAGATTAAAATTTTATATTTAGATTAAAATAAAAATCAAACAAAATTTTATATTAAAAAATAAAAATGGGGGCAGTAAACCAATTCCATCTTCATCGATGTATCATTAAATTAATGATTAACATGTCGTTTGATGGGGTCAGTATCTCATTGTATATTTGACCATTGATTGAAGATCTGATACTGTATTTGATTCTTGAATCTTGGCGTGTAAAGTACTAAAGTAAAAAAAAAACTTTTTTTTTTTACTGTTAATATTTTACAACACTAACGTAACTGCATAGAGGTGGCTAAGAACAAAGATATAAGGGAAAATTACACTCAGGTCCCACAGAACACAATTAATATAAAAAAGTCCCTTGAAATCGCGAAATGATTCTGAAGTCCCCAGGGACTTGTGTGTAATTAATTCTAATTGTGAAATTACGTAGTTACCCCTGTTAATTTGAACCTATTTACAACCTCAACAGTGGCTGTTAACAACCCGAGAAGAGGTGGTTAACAACCTCAACAACGCCCCTGGTATTCCACAGAGTGAGTTGTCATGAGCACTGTCGAGGTTGTCAATCACGTCTTCTCGGGTTGTTAACAGCACTGTTGAGATTGTAACTAAAATTAGAACCTATTTATAACATCAACAGTGGCTGTTAACAACCCGAGAAGAGGTGGTTAACAACCTCAACAACGCCCCTGGCATTCCACAGAGTGAGTTGTCATGAGCACTGCCGAGGTTGTCAATCACGTCTTCTCGGGTTGTTAACAGCCACTGTTGAGATTGTAAACGAATTGTTGCAATAAAATTAATAGGGGTAAGTAGGTAATTTCACAATTAGAATTAATTACACACAGGTCCCTGGGGACTTCAGAATCATTTCGCGATTTCGTGAGACCTTTTTGATATTAATTGTACTCTGTGGGACCTGAGTGTAATTTTCCCAAGATATAACTGTAGGGAGAGTTCGAGTCAGAGAACGATGGTGAGAGTATTTTGATTGGAAAAGCATTGACTGTCCTAACACATGATGACCCAATCAAGGCGACGCCATCAGCGCGTGTGAATTACTCACCAACTAATGCTGATCATGGAATGCTCGGGAGGGCCCACAAGGCTCATCAGGGACTCTATTGGAGCGTGAACAGCAAGCTCCTCCGAGAGCGTCAGACAAAACATCATAGCGTGAGTGTGCTCTGCTCGGGAAAGAAAGGCACAGAAATTGAAAGTTTAAAAATAGTGTCAGAAGGTAGGGGCAAGCGAACGTGCACTATTCCGAGCACAGATCTAAATTATAAAATTATACTCATATTTTTTTTAATATAAAACATAATTATTTAGTTATTTTTTTTATTATAAATATAAAACTTATTTTTTATATTTATTAATTTTTTTAAAATTATCTTTATAGATTTTTTCCAAACATAATCAAATAGAAGAGAACGAGAAGATAAACATGTCATATTTTTTATAATTAACTAATTTATTTAATTTTCTTAATTTAATTAAATTAGTTAAATAAGTTTGATATTAAAAACTGAAAGAGTATCATAAATCTAGATATACTCTATATAAATAAATTGAGGAAAAACATTGGAAAACTTTTATAAGAGGGGTGATTGATAGTGTTATCTATCTTTCTAATTAAAAAAAACTCCATTCCATCTAATTTGTAAAACAATATTTATTGTTAATAATGCAATTAAACTTGCTAATCAATTAATATTAGGAGTTGCACAGATCACTTTGTTAGGAGAGTATTAATAGGAATAGCTTGTGAGGAAAATAACAAATATAAAAAATAAAACCTATATTTAAAATTAAAATTAACTCTTTAATTAAGTCTTGTATTAAGAATTAGAAGAATAATTACTAATTATTGAAGAGTAAACTCAAATTCACTTGCATAATTGAAGTCAAAGCACTGTTAGTAGTCTTACATGCAGGTTTTTATATTATTAGGTTATACGACTATTGTTGCTATGTATTTTTTGGACAGATTTATTCTTACAATTTTTGCATTCCAAGCAAATATATTTTTTGAAAGGGTTACGGGCTACGACCTTTTTGCCCTCTTTCTCTCCATGTATGATATCACCATAAGTAATCTGTAAAGTATTATTGGGGTTTTGGGAAGTTATAAATAATACAGCTAATTTCGAGTACATCTATTTATTCAAAACCTCCAGCCAAATCTAACTTGTCTCAGTGATGATATATCTTCTTATAAATGCTTAGAAATCAACAACTACTATAAAAAATCTGAAACTTGCAAATGCAAACTTGTAAGTGAAAAAAAAAAAATTAAAACTTGACATCTTTCACATCCAATTAAGGCAAAAATTTTCTCAAAAAGCACGTTAATATATCTACGGAAAACGTAGAAGTACAGCCCGATTACCTTACGGTAGTGTTTGGATAAAAACCAAACCATAGTTTCAAAAGTGCTTTTACGGATTACGAAGTAAATATGTGGAGGAGATTACCTCGTTTTGCAGAAAAGTGCTTCTGAAACCACGGTTTTGGAGTACCCAAACAGAGCCTACCTCAAACATAAGCACAGGCATTAATCTGTTTTCAATTTTGAAAGAGAACAGAGAGAGAGAGAGGGCTATAGAGAGAGATTAAATCTCAGGGGAGAGAGAGAAAAAGGGCCTTAACTTCACTGCCCACACTCGGCCCAGAACCCCATAAAACAGAGCAGAGCAGCGAGGGAGGGTTGTAGCAATTGCTGGTTCTTTCTTCTTCTTCTTCTTCTCCTTCTGCGTCTGCTCAGAAGCTATAAGGGAGAGGGTGCTTCGGCTATTGTAGTAAGCTTTGACTGCTATTTTCTGTTTTGAACAGAGAAAGCCAAACCCCGGGAGGATCATATGAAGATTACCGTTCATGGGTAAGTCCGTACTCTGCTGCTCAGACTTGGATTTCGATTTTAATTTGGAAAGAAAGGGAGATGGAAGATTTAGAAGAGGGAAGAAGAAGATAAAGTGGGAAGTGAAATCTCCTCTTTGTATTTTTTTCCCCCCTTTTTTAAAAAGATTAAACTTTTATATTTTTTTGCTGTTTCTTTCTTTTGTTGTTTCTGCAACTTTTGCACTCATTACTTCTTTATAGAGAAATTCAACCACCATCTTATGTCTGTCTCTCTCTCTCTCTCTCTTACGCTCTTGTAGTTGTTCTTCTTCCCTTCTTCCTTCGATGAAAGGGTAACCTCTTGGCATCCTCCATTAGTCTCCTTTTTAAACAACCACACGAGAATACACCTTTTAAACACTTCACTTTCTTATTTCCCCTCTTTTCCTTCTTTAACTTGCTTTTCTTGGGCTTCGGCTTTGCAGGAATATGAGAAATCAAAGCACTGTGCTACCACTCATCCTCTCGAGTTGGTAGGTAGGTCTCTTGTGTGTGTGGTTGAGAAAGAAACCTTACTTGTAGCAGCGGGAGTGAGAAACATACATAGCCACCTGGGGAGTATAGAGGGAGAGAGAGAGAAACAGATAGATACAACACTCAACTCGTAAACGAACGACGAGTATTTGGTTTAGTTGCAGCCATGGATGGGTACGAAGCTACAAGAATTGTTTTCTCGCGGATCCAAAATTTGGACCCCGAGAATGCTTCCAAAATCATGGGTCTGCTTCTGATTCAAGACCATGGTGAGAAAGAGATGATTAGATTAGCATTTGGTCCTGAAGCTCTGGTTCACTCTGTGATTGTTAAAGCTCGCAAAGACTTGGGATTATCCTTGTACGCTCCGTCTACTCCTTCAACTCCTCCTCCGTCTTCATCACCATCCTCTTTCCTTTCAAGGCAAAATTCTACTTCTTCACGGCTAAGCAGCACCGGAGTCAACTTTCCTCCTCCTGCTCTTACAATCCCAAACCCCTCTTCTTCTGCGCCTTGGGCTGATAGTTTGATGAGCCCGAACAACAGTTTGCTTGTTGGCTCTAATTCTCCTCATATCAGCGTTCCTTCACCTTCTTCTTCCTTACCCTTTTATGGTTCTGATCCAATTGACGAGTTTCAACTTCAGGACCAGCTTTCTTTCCTCAATGATGGGTCTCCTACCCTTGGCAGGAAAAACCCGGACTTGTTCTATCCTCAACCTGACTTATCACCAAGTCCTACCGGCGGCGACGCTACTGGTTTTCCCTCTTACGGGTGGGGCGGGTCAGTCCATCGCCGGAGTTGCTCCGTTAATGAAGCTTGTTTGGGGTCTGAGGATCCGAATTCTGGGTTGGGCTGGAAGCCTTGTCTTTACTTTGCTAGAGGTTACTGCAAAAACGGTACTAGCTGTCGGTTCCTTCATGGAGGAGGAATTGGAGATTCTGATGGTGTTTCAATGGTTGGGTCTCCTAGCAAGATTGAGATGTTGGACCAGAGCAGCCATGAGCTTCTCAGATCTAAAAGTGCTCAACAGCAAAGATTGCTCATGGCTTCTTCTTTGCCTTACTCTCCAAAGGGCATGAATTTTCTACTGCAACAGCAGCAAACTGATTCCCAGAGGTACAAGAGTTGTGTTTCGTAATGGGTTTTCTTAGATATCAAAACTTTTTTAATCTATAACCATGTTTTTTGATGTGATGTATGCAGAGCTGCAGCTGCACTTATGAGAACGAGGATTTGCACAAGTTTGGGCGATCCAGGCTTGAAAGAAACGATTTTTCTCTCAGTGGAGGTTGTGGAATTGGGAACCCAGCTTCGAGGCAGATCTACTTGACCTTTCCGGCGGATAGTACTTTCAGAGAGGAAGATGTTTCAAATTACTTCAGGTTGCTTCTTGTTCTGCTTTGACCTTAACATTAAATTATTGCTGGAAGCAAAAGTTAACTTTCTTATTCTTCTTTTTTTTTTTTTTCCCCTTTTATCTTTGTTGAAGCATTTATGGTCCTGTTCAAGATGTGAGGATTCCATACCAGCAGAAGCGTATGTTTGGATTTGTGACCTTTGTTTATCCAGAGACAGTGAAGCTCATTCTATCAAAGGGAAACCCCCACTTTGTTTGTGATGCTCGCGTGCTAGTCAAGCCTTACAAGGAAAAAGGCAAAGTCCCGGACAAGTACAGGCATTCTCTCCGTCTTTTCTTGATGTGTGCATAGTTTTACCTATCAAAATCCTTGAGCTTTTCTAATACAACATATTTCATTTCTTCTACAGGAAACAAGTTGAAAGGGGTGATTTCTCACCTTGTGGTACTCCTACTGGGCTTGATGCTAGAGATCCATTTGATCTTCAACTTGGTAAGTTCCTTCTTTTGCCTTTGATTGTCTCAGAGTTTGAGCTCGCCTTGAGATGCCAACTGTTTCCTAAAACTTAGGAGGGAGAATGTACTATAATACCCAAGATATGCTGTGGAGGAGGAAGCTGGAGGAGCAAACTGACTTGCAGCAAGCTCTTGAGCTTCAAAGTAGGAGACTCATGGGTCTACAATTTCTTGACATCAAGAAGCAGCACCAGAGGGCATTCTCAACAGGAAGCCCAATTCCTTCCCCTACTCAATCTCCCAACATGTTCAATCAGAATCTTGTTCTTCCTTCATGTCATGGTGGCAGCTCTGAAGCTTCTCTAGAGGGTATATAAGCTTAAGACAATCTAATAAATGCAGTTGCTTGCGACTGGTCTTAATTTTACATGGTTCTTTCTGGGAATTGGAATGAACTGGTCGAGATTTATGTTTGATTCCAGAAAGTGTTTTGAGCTCTGCTCCTCCTAGCGCGGCACAGATTTCTGCTGGTCAGCAGCCACCAATGGAGCCGAAGGTCAATGTTTCTGTTGGCAAAGTTATACCCAATGGCGAGAATGGAGGGGGCAGTGGCTGTGATGGCAATGGGAATGGCAAGCAAAGCACTAGTCATGAAGACTGTAATTTTCAAGAATGGTATGAAACTTTTCTCATTCAGAATTGCTAAAAGGCTACTAGAATAGCAAACATCTTTATCTCCTTTAGATTCCTCTTTTAGTCCATGCTAATTGGATCCAACCATTTATTCCAATAATTCAAATTTCCAAATTAAATTGTCAAAGGTAATGTATTTATCTGTTTAGGTTCCTGAATAAATGCAGTTTGGAGCATAACCTCCCAGATAGCCCTTTTGCTTCTCCAACAAAAGCTGCTGGAGACTACGTGGCTGCCTTCTCCAACGGAGGACCTAACGAGGCCCTTGATTCCGATAGCTCAGCTGCATCTACCAACTCTGAATTCGGTACTACAAGTGCATTTCCTCCAGCAACATCTTCTCTTGACATGGGATCTTTCAAGTCCTTTAACTGTCAAATTCCAAGGTACTACTATCTCCTGGAATCACTTCAAAGTTTTCAGATTGGACGGGGATTGATTAGTCCAAACAAAGTTGCAAGGGAACCTTGGCCTTAAAAAGCAAATTCAATCCCATTGTCACAATGAGTTCAATTATTTATAAATTTTAAATTTTAAAATACGTGATCTGGGTTTTAATATAGGTTTTCTTCCAGCCACGGAAACATTGAAATGTTTGCCGGCAAGGGTGGACCCATCGCCATTTAGCATCCTGAGCTTCGGGTAAATGACTTTGGATCTCTTTTAATTCTGTGCTCGCTTTATTGCATGTTGTCTTCAACTTGCATATAGCATCTTGTGTTTCTTTGTTTATTGAATTTTGGGTCTGCTTGGTCTTATTTTGTCTGTTTTGTGCAAATACAAATACAAATTTTGCAGGAAGAGAGAAGTAATGGACCAAAGAAGACCAGGAACAGCAAACAAATCTGTAGAGAATCACCACCACCAAGCCCATCAACATCATCATCAATACTATACTCCTTACTACCATACAAAATGCATACGTAAAAAGCAGTTTAGTAAAGGAAGTGGGGCAGCCATTCCTTTTTCTTTTATTGTCATTATTGTACCATTGTCCATCTTTCTCGTCTCTCATTTTGTGTAGTAGCTGAAAGTGAATGAACCACAGGTTAAAGAAAAAAAATAACGTAGAAAGAATCTGAGTCTATTGGTATTAGGAAGAACTAAAGTCCCTGGTACTGTAATTTCTTCTTCCCCTTCCCCTTTAATTGCTAGGGTTGAATGTATTGAAGTCTTCAGTCCTGCGATGTTTTAGAGCTTAGAGGTATAATTTGAGTCCTTGGATTTGCTGGAGCACAAGCAGATAAAACATGAAGAAGTGAAAACAAGTAGAAGCTGAGTTGTAACTACCGGGGCTGATTCAATCAATCAAATTCCATTATGGACAATTTGACTTTGGAGGCCAGAAGGGAAAAAGGGAGGGGATGATTGTTATTCCTAGCTGGCTGAAGTTTCAAAGTGGAGATTTCAGACGTCAACCTCTGTTGTGTTGTAGTTTGTCTGTAATTCCTACTTAGTTTATAATATACACAGTCAACAAAGCCCTTTAGAGATTACCTGAAAGCAAAGACTAAAGAGAAAGGTTTAGAAGAAAATCACAATGCAAAAAAAGAGAGTAGAGATTTCTAGACAGAATGGTCTGTGTCCTTGCCTACCCTTCTCTTTTGTTATTATTTATAGATGAATTCTTGTCTCTTTGTTGCTGCAATTAAACTTTCATTTTCAAAATTTGTAACTTGGTGGGGGGGTGGTGTGTCTTTATTTCCTGTGCCATCATTGGTGGGGAGAAAAGGAGGGGGTCCCACGGGGATTCACTGTCTCTCATGTATGGGGTTGTTGAAGCTGCAAGTGAGGCCTACACATTTATAAGATGCCAGGTTGTGTATGGGTCCGGCCCCACCATCAACACCCACCCATGTGAGCCTTGGCCACATTCTCTCTTGAATCCATCTCTAGAGAGGAAGTAGGATGTTCGTACAAATTTTATAAATATATAAAGTCCTGATGTTTCTCTATCTTGCTGACCGGAAAGGATATGCACAGATGTAAAAGCAGAAATATTTGCCCACACGTATGACAAAATTGCACGGTTTCTGGAATCTTTCGGGGTCTGTGACAGTAACCGCAGTCTCTACGTGGTTACTTTTGATTTAACTGCCCCCTAGGTGTTTGTGAAAACGCCTAGCTGAACTCAATGAAATTGAGAAACCCATCAATTTGAAAATTACAAACAAATCTTAGAACAGGGAAAATTACACCAATAAAGTAAAAAATTGATAAATGCCAGATCTCGAAAAGTAGGCGAGAAAGTTGAAGAAGAGAGAGAGAAGAAGAAACGGAGCAGAATCGGAACGGCGCACCTTATGGATAAGAATAAGCCAAATCTGAAGGCGAAGGCGTGGCGACGTTTCGAAGAAGTTGGGTTTGACACGTCAGTAGGGCAGTGACTGGGACTGAGAGCGAAAGATCACTGGCGAGAGAGAGAGAGAGAGAGAGAGAGGAGCTTCATCGATTTTTCGCGCGTCCTGCAAAAAAATACACAGCCGATATTTTCGAATTTGTTCAATTAAATATTTAAATTTTAACGATCTATCTACATTTGATATACATTTGTCTTTTTCAATGGAAAAAATATTTTTTACTGTTATTTTTTGTTTTGTGGTGAGAGAAGGAAAAAGTTATGAGAAGCTTCTGAAAGGTCATAATATTTTTTATTTATATTTTTTAATAAAAAATCGAGATTTTATTACCACAAAAAAAATAGAACTATCAAATAAAACTATTAATCTTTATATTCATTATATCAAGTTTTCAAATTAAACTTTCTTTTATTTCATGTGAATTTATAACTAAATACTATTAAATATTAATATTTTAAGAATACAACATATGATTATGTGTGATTAGAGAACTTGACATAATAAATAAAAAGAACATGATATAAGTATTGTTCAAACTATTATTATCATGCAGGAAAAAAAATCTCAACAGGGTAACTACCTCTAGAATCTAATGTCAAAGTACAAAAATAAATAGGCACCTCATCAAAATTAAAAAATTAATTACTATTATTTCTTTTAAAGAGTTAAATATTTAAAACTAACCCTTAAAATCTTATTCCTTTTTAGATTTGAACTGTTATTCTTGTTGTTATTATTATAATAAAAAGAAGGGGAAAAATTGAGGAGAGAACATTAGGGAAGGGAGAAAGCAATAATTGGGGGAAGGAAAGGTGGTGTTTGGTTGATTGGATAATGGATGTTAAGTGTGACTAGATTTTGTGTTTTGGGGACAGATTTATTGTATCCATCAATGTTATAATCCTGTTCCCCAAATCTGATTACGACATTTTTTTTTCCACGTCACCCTTTTTAAGGTTTTGGATTTTTTTTTTGGTGGCAAATGCGTACTGGACATCACTATTCACTAGAGATGGGAAATTATTTTCTACAGAGCTTCCCCTTTTTTATAATTGTTTTTAGAAATATTAATTTTTTGGTAAACAAATCATAATTAATTTGTTATTTTTTACTTTATTTTTTAAAACCATTGTGATAGTTATATATGTGTGTGTATTTTTGAGTAATTATTACCATCCGGTATCACAAACTAACAAAAACAAATCATTTGCATTTTTTTTGCCAACATAAAAAAAAGTCATTTTCATTTATTTTAGTTTGATCAATTTGTTAGTTGAACCCATTTTAAATATAAGAATTATTTAAAGGAGTTTATTTTGGTATTAAATATGATATCTTAATCCTTTTTATCTCTCAAATTTATAATTATTTTCTCAAACGATGATCGAAGGGAGTATTTCAATACACACATTTACTATAAATAATTTAATTGGTTTTTCAATATTTATAAATTAATTATAGAACTCATACATTTAGAATTGTCATGAGTATTAACTTGTTAAAATGAAGTCGTGCAACTTTTTGATAAATTGTGTTGTAAATTCTAGTGCTTTTCTCGGAAGAATTATAGCTAATGTTTTAAGTAACAATGCTATAAGATGATAACACGTACTAATAAATAATACTCCTTCAATCCTAAATATAATAACTATTCTATAGTATAAATTACATTACAAAATGGATTTTATATTTAGGACCGGAGGGAGTAATTGTTTATTTATTTTATATGGTTAATTTTTTTAATCATTTTGGGTGACTAGTTTGGTCAGATTAAGGAATACTTATTGGTTTTGGAGAGAATCTTGGATATTGAAGGGATTCACTCAACCTTCATTAGATTTGAACAGAAAATAGACAAGTAAATCTGATACAAACTCTTCACCTAAAATTATATCAGTTTCTTATACAGTAAGTTTGAGTTAACTAGAAGATTCTACAAACGCTGAGGGATTAATTTTTTCATAATATTATTTTTTAAAAAAATCATTATTGTTTAACATAAAATAATTGTTTTGATTATTGGAAATATTGACATATGAATTATTCTAGTCGTATCAAAATTCTCTATTCAAATTTTATTTAATGAGGGACTCTCTTTTGTTAGAATATTTGGTAACAAATATTATAACATTGGGTATTGAGACATCTAATTAGTTCTCTTAACGTGATTTTTTTTTTGGGTGTGATATTTGTATATCTAATTTTATTCAAACTGAAACTGGACAGATCATTGAATTGGTCGAAATTGTGTTTTCAAGAGTTAGTAGTTCAATTATGGTTAAATTGGGGTTAACACAATCATGATTCAAATAATATAATTTAATTAAAATATATAAAAATATTAATATATAACCTTAACAATAGTAGTATTTAAATAAAGAATCACAAATTAATTAATAAATAAAACATTCATATATAAACCAAATATATTCTAGTAAAACAAAGTACTAAAACACTAATATGACGGATTACTATTTTTCACCAAAATGACATCGTTTCAAGCTTGGCAAGAGGCCAAAAAAAAAAAAAAGAAGAAAAAAAAATAGACCCACCCAATTGGCCTAACCAGTTGAGGTGTTCATAGGAGAGAACGGGACAAGAACGACCCCGTGTCCCATTCTGTTTGTCCTAATAGCGTCCCATCCCAACATAACTAGGACGGATAGGGACGCTTTATTTTTTTTTTATTTTTAATTTGAAAATTAACTATACATAAAATATAAGAACTTATGATTAAAAACCATACAAAAAAAAAATAAAAATGAGAAAACAAGGACAAAGAAAAGTGTTTTTTAATCTTGAGAGACAAAAAATAAACAAACCTAAAATATTCACTATATAGAATATCACGTAATTCATACAAAACAACTTATAAACAAATAAAAAAATGATAAATATCATTACCAAAATATTATTATTATGATAAATAAAATAAATTTAAAAAAATTAAAAATAAATATATTATATCGGGATGGGATATCTTTGTCCCGCATCCTGTCCCGCTTTACAGGATTGTTACGTCCCAAAATGATTGAGATGAGACATTGTTGAACACCCTTACTAACTAGAAGATTGATTTATTGATTTATTTTTTTGATTGATTAGTTGAGATTGAGTTTTAATTTCAAGAAATTGAGTCTCTTTTACGTAAACACAAAAGTGGGATTGGTTTTCAGTCATAAGTGTGTGAAAATCCATTGGATCCCTATTTGGATGATCATCTTTGTACCTGTTTTTGTTGAAGTTTGAACCTAGTACTATTGTTAATACTTCATACATGACAAAACCTTATTCCAATCATATTCAGGTGAGCTTTTTTTTTTGGGGGCGCTATTCATTGCATACACTTGACCAAAACAAAAGTTACAACCCAAGGCATCAAGTGATTTTGTCTGCAATACTCATAACATCAAGGTCAAAGCAAGAATGTCCAATGATCACATTGCAATATGTATGATTTAATGCATTGGCAAATTGAATAACATAATTGGTTTAGTATAGCAGAAGGAACTTCATTTTTTTAAGCAAGGTTGAAAATTGAAGATTTAAACTTTATGGATTAAAAAAAATCATGTTTTAAGAGTTACTATCTATCTGTATCCAACTTTTCCTATGTAATTACTTAATACTCCCTCCAGTTTTAAATTTGAGTTAGTTAATTAATTTACAGAAATTATTTAAATTAAATTATTTATTTGTAATAAATATATATTGGCTTCCCTAAGATGTCTATAAAAACCTCTTATGTATGTGTAGTTAATATTATTACTCAAAAAAACAAAAATTTAAATTATAAGAAAAAGTAAATAGAAGTTTTATATTCAAGATCGGAGTAAATTTTTCTTAATCTAACTTCTATATTTAAGAATTAAGATAAGAGGAGGTAATGTATAATATTATATAGTAGTAAAAAATGAAAAAGTTCATAATTAGCACATGTACTCAACATGAACATGTCATCACATGGACATGTCTTGAATTGAACAGAACAATGTGCTGCCATAGTGGTGAATATCATTATTACAATTTAGAGACAGTTTTTGTAGTACATGTGTTAAAAAGAGACCATGATATTAAAAAAACATAAAAAAAAAATTTAAGTACACTTTTGTTCTCGTGAATATTATAAGTACATCAACTAACTCGTAATTCATATCTATATTCTAATAATTTGAATTAAATTATTCTTGTCTTTTCATATTTTACAATAATCAATAATTAGCTTTAACTCTTTCTGTCTTAATTTATTCTTATGGTCAACTAAACATTGACCAAGTCAGGTTATGGCTCAAACTTTAATATTTTTAGATTTTAGACTAACTTAAATTTAAATGTTGATGTAAATCTATTAGAGACAATCCTATTTAAGGTACTGTCGAGCACTAATTGTGGATACCTTTTCTAATAAGAATTTGAATCTTAGTTCGTTACGTTAACTCCTTCTGCTAGACTCAACTCCTTCTGCTAGACTCAACTCCCGTTGGTAATGTTGACGTAAATCTAAAACCTGATAGAAATTTATTGGTGTGAGGGCCATACATGAACAGCATCGTCGTCAAAAATTGGAACGCAATCACATTGGGCTCATATAGAAAGTTGTGGGCCTACGGAATCTGAATAATATTAAGCACATTTGCAGATCGGATTTTGAATTCAATCAATTCGGATTATTGTACCCCAAAAAAAAAAAAATTCAATTCGGATTAGGTCTAATTAAAAAGACTAGTCGATGAATCAAATAAAATTTGAAAAGCTGAACTTTGACATGAATTGATAGAGTTGAACACAATACTTGGTGTTTCTGTGGCAAACTCCCATAATCACTTAAAAGGAAAATCTTTTATGATTTAGAAGACAATACTCCTAAATAATTTAAATAATCTAATATTGTAAGTGGACTGTAGATGTAATATCGACGTCAGGTAAAGTTTCACTCATTCTTTTGTTGAGTATTACTATCTCTGATCTTTAATATAAGACCTCTTTTGACTTTTATTTTAGTCCTAATTATAAAACTCCAATCCACTTTATCTCTCATATCTATACATTCTTTCCTAAGATAGTTCCTTTAATAATAGTAGTTCTAACCAATAAACTTGATTAGTAAGGATATTTTAGAAAAGACAATACCTATTTATTACAAATAATTAAATTAACTTCTTTTCTTAATCTATTTAAATTAATCAAATAGTTCTTATATTTAAAACCAGAAATAGTATAATTAGAACTGGAGGTAGTATTTCTCAAAATTGATGCCAGCCTTAGGATGAAGTTTATTTGATGTTTTAAAAACATTTATTTGAACTTACACATTATGAAAACCATTCATATTGCCATTTCGAAATTATAGGAACTTAATTAATATGAAATGAAACATAGATATAATAAAATTTAAATAATCAATTTTTAAAAAAAATCAATTTTTTTTAATAACATGAGAAAACACAACCGAGGTTACATATTTCTCAGGGAGTTTATCCCATTATATCAACAACAATCAGCTTAAAATTTAAATTCTCTTCAAATAAGAGGCCTGCGCAAAACTTATATCCGTCTCACAGAAACTACTCATGTTCCTCCTACAAGTTTCACACATTTTGGATCAGTTTCTTCCCCTATAAAAGTTTAGAAGAGCCTAGGGTTGTAAATAAACTATGCAGCTGTCCATACTAGAGTAAGAAGTACAAATTTAACAAGGCCTTCCACAGTTACAGTGCTTGGAACATGCGAGGCTGCAAGTTAGTCGCTCATCATTATGTGATCTCTAGTGAGCTGATGAAGGCTTGGGCTTATTGACAAATAGCTTGGCCATGTCTTCTGTAACAACGTTACTCCTGTAAAACACAAATCAGAATTCCATGAATACTAGTATCATTTCAACAGTGGATCCAATAACAGATGTCTTCAGTGATAAATATATGCAAGAGTCCCGTGTACAAACTGTAATCTTAGCTTTGGCTTAAACAAGAACAGAAAAACGTGAGAAGAACACCAAGCCATGGATTTATAATCATATCTATCCAGGCAATTTCCTTCTTTCTTTTGGTGATATCTATCCACACTATTTCAAACAAACAATAATAAACCGTCATGTGGTTAGACAATTTGCTTCTGCTTCGTTTTGGCATTTAAGAAATTTGACTGGTAAGAACCTATTCTCATAAAAAACACATATTGAATAAAATTAAAATGTTCCCCTGGGTTTGGGGGGAGGGGGGATCCAAAAGTCGTAAGAATACATGTCATCTGATAGAAGACGCTGCAGCATAAGCAGTGTGCCTTACTGAAAATATGGTTACAACAAGAAAAACAGGGAGATGACATCATACCTCTTCTGTGTTATAAATAGAGTTCAATATTTTAATACAATAAAATCAACAGAAGTATATAATAGAAGATACGACAACAGAAGAATATGCCTCCGGCATACAAGTTTCAGCATAGGCAGGAGGACTATAGTTTGGAAAATTCTTCGCTCTGTATGGCAATATGGCTATCAATAATAAATATGCAACTAGGGGTTATGAGTTCTTGGATTGAGGTTCGTCTCCCACGAATACCCCCTCTCTCTTTCCTCTACTTCCTATGCAACTAGGGGTTGAATCCCAAATATGTTATCTTTTCTGTGGAAATTCCCCCCTTCTTGCAATTTTAGTCCGAAGTGACCATACGATCTGGTCCCTCAAAACTATGCCTCCTTATGATGTAATCCTTGGATTTTTTTTTCCCCCCCCCTCCTATGCAAACAAATCTCTTCATAACAAACTCATGCGCAATTGAGTTAGTCCTTCATAGTTGAGAGTGAATGAACAATTCAATCCAACAGCAGGATTAACGTTTAAAAGATAGAAAGGTACAAGTTTCGAAGGATTAAATTGTTTAGAAGATGAAATCTAAACAATAAACTGTCAAGAGGTATATAATTAAGAGACCAAATGGTGTGTCTCTGTATTCTACCCCCAATAATGCTCTGATGTGATCCCCCCGTTCTTCTCTGGCAAAGGCTCCTGTCATGTGTTACAGAAGTTCAAAAACATGCTGATGTGGCAGTTGTAAGCAGGTTGTTTGGGAATCAGGTAAATATCAGATTTTTCCGCTTTCCTTAGAAATCCCCCACGCATCAACCACCCCCCCCCAACCAAAAAAAAAAAAACACCTGGAGGGAAATGTAAGATGAAGGTCTTTGAGGAGCTAAAGTCTTTTCGGTACAAGGTAGGCCTCCCCCATTTCTGATTCACGCAAGGATTGGAGGGCTTTGAGACAATTTATTTTTATTCTCCCATTTTTGTTTACTTTTTTGCTATACAAGCAAGAGAGATTCTTAATAGTCCTTTCTCAATGATTAAAAATAATATTAATAGAAAGTTGCAGAACATTAGCCAGTAGTCTCCAATAAAATTAAAATACGGTACATACGAAAAACAGCAAAAATTATCATATTATTAAAAAATATAAAATGAGTAAATAACAGACTGAAGCAGTAAGTCGATGCCAATTTCAAAGTAAGGTTATTGTCTAAATGTCACCCACCACCAATTTGGATTGTTTACCGATTATCACATAATATTTCTATTAAAAAATAAAAAGCTAGATTTTAAAAACGTCTAGTGAGCGCAACATGAGCGTATTAGAAGCTAATAGAATTATTCTATAATATTTCACAACTAACCTTCCTTTGACCTGAGGTGGAACTAGCATGCCACTGGAAGTATCTGGAACAGTCCTTGAAGGAGGCAAGTCACCTCTAGGAACTTTACTGCGAAGTGTAGAGGGAGCCAACCCATTTGAGTCTCTCTTACGAAAGGCATTTTCAGCCTGAGCAGCCGCTACTCGAGAGGAGTGGTCGCTAGTATTCATCAGATTGGAAGATACCGCTGGTGAATTTAATAGAAGTGAAGCATCAGGAAGTTTCTCCAAAGAAGGAGGTGGCAAATCTAGTTTTTTTTCCGGCTCCTGGTCTGATGAAGATCCTGATTTGGTCCTACATATTGAAAATGCAGCAAAAAAAAATACAGAATCCAGAGACCATATTCATCGAGCAAGAAGCACCATCAGTATAGGCAATGCTAAATAGATAATGTAAGCATATACACACTCCCTTAGAGTCTTCTCCGTTTCTCTCTGTCATATTTTGGTAATACGGTCTATCAAACAGCAGGCAGTAGGTAGCATGATTACCTTCTATATCTCATACACTCACATTTTGTATGTTGAATTAAAAAATATTTTCCAGAAAATCTATCTATTTAAAGGGATTTTAAAGAGATACAAGAGTAAAACAAATTTTCTTGGTCTCAACATCAGAACTAGCCAAACATAAAGGGTGGGGGTGTGGAAAGCAAACAAGGGTCACTCGAAATATTCATCAAATTATCAAGGATTCCTTGAAGAAATCGTAGTGGAGCAGAATAAGAGAGGCTAAAAAGAAATTCAATCACTGATAAGCTGAAAAGACATAAACCAAAAACCATTGTGAATATTAACATTATGTTCCATCCAAGTAAACCCAGGCCTATTTACAAAACACATCAACACCAAGCCGCTTTCCCCCTCCATCTGCCGAATTTTGTTAAAAGAGTCAGCAATGAGTGCTCCAAATTTTATAAAATTTATTCATAAACAAACTCCCAAAATATTCCAAGGTACCAAACAGAAAAAGAAGAACTAAAGTTCATTTGTAGGGTCTGGAGATGGAATTCAACAAGCGGAGAATAAGAAGTAAACATTCGCATCCTGCATTCATAACATGTTTGGTCTGTAAATTTTACAAATTACAAACATGAAATTTGCAATTTACATTAGGGAAAATTTTCCAACTGAAAAGGAGACCAAACCTACTGGATTCCCTTTAAAGAATATGAAACCAGAACAATTTCAGTCATTTTGACAAGTTTTTCCACGATTTACCCTTCCATGAGTTGGGTTTTTTCGGTTTCAAACACCCTTAATGGAGGGTGTGATGGCTAGGACTGGAAAGAGAATGTGGAAATGCGGAAGTGAACTTTGGCAGAGTATTGGAACTAAAGGTCTAAATACATCCCTGACGTTAAATTTCCTCCATATTTCACTTTCTCAAAAGCACATTGAGGTCTGAATTCCTACCAAGCACAACCAGATTCCTGAATTTTTCCAGTATCAGAATATCCTAACAACAGTATTCCATTAGAAATCCATATATAAGCATTTTCTCATTTTCGCAATAAGCAAGTGTGCACAGCAACCATTTATAATTTACAAGCAATTTCTCAACAATCGATTTCTGAAAGAAAGTGATGTCAGCATGTAAAGAAAAGAAACGGGGTCAAAAGAAACTGAGAATTACTGCGTCGCAGGAGGTGAAGGTTCCGATGCCGATGCTTGTGCCGCTGGATTGTCTTGAGGATGTTGGGGCTCTTCAAACGAATCGGGAGCTTCCTCGTCCGAAGAGGAAGCGTAGTCTACCAGCGACATCTTGCGCGTCTTCTCTCCGATGAGGGAACTTCCGGTGGCCTTCAACTCCGCTAGTTTGTGTCCAGTCTTCCCTCTAATTTGGTTCTTGCTGCTACATATGAATACAGATATACTATGTTCATTATACCTCCGATGATGCTTCCGATCATATATTTATCCAAAGATAAAAATTAAATATAAAAAAACTAATTAATTATTTTAACTAAATTAAAAAAATAAATTAAATTAGTTATTTGTAATATATAAGTATTGTTTTTCTTAAAATATTTTTATTAATTAAGTATATTGATTAGAATCTTTAAAAAATATATAAATATAATAACAAAATAGATTGAGATCTTATATTTAGTATCAAAATAAAATTAAATAAGATTTTATATTAAGATCAAAAATAATATTTACCAAGTACCACACTAAATGTTGTTTACACAAAAAAAAAAAAAGTTCAAAATTAATTATTGTCAAGAACAATTTAATTTTAAAAAAATTACAAATAAAGAACATCCCAGAAATTATAGAATGGGTTTTTAAATTAACTTAATTATCCCAGAAGAGAATATGAAATAATATTGAAATGAACAAAATGCCTTTTTTCTTTTTTTATTTCTTCCATCTCATCCTCTCCTCTTTCTTTCTTCTCTTCTCTCCCTCTCTCCGTCATTTTCTTTCCTCTCTTTCTTCTTTCTTTTCCTTCTCCCCCCCCCCCCCTCCTTCCTCAATGCCACCCCATCTCCCCCCCTGCTCTCACTCTTTCTTCTCTCTCTATCTGTGAAAAGATTGTTGATACAAGATGAAGCTGTTTGCCAATGTTGCCCCCCAAAATTGCTGAGAATTTCAGGTTCATTTTGTCCAGGCTGCGATTGCTTTTTTCTGTTTCTTTAGCTTGTTTCCTTAGAAATTTGACTGAAAGAAAGTTGAGTAGTGGTTTGTTCACTATCGGTTTCTAGCTGCCACTATATGGCTGAAAACACAAGCCAAAATTAATACCAAAAAAATTTCTGGATAAGACTTTGGTTAGATTCAGTTATGTGTTTGCAGGTAGATTACCTAATACAAACTAGGATAAAAAGGCATCCAGCACCAAATCTCTTTTTTTCCAAGAACCACCACCACCCCCCCATCTTTTTTCAGTACAATTTTACCCACTATCTATTTTTTTAGTGTAATTTAACCCAATTCTAATGGATCCCCTAACGTCTGTTAAGAAATTTTTTTTTATAAGTTCACATCAACACAGTTAAAAGGATGAAAATTGATAGATAATACAAAGAAGGGAAAAAACAAACCGAGCTCATGTGCACATTTTGCAAGCACCGAAACCTCACCTATTTGTGCGATTGGGAACACTAGCATCTGGTGAAGGAGAAGGCAACAAATTCTTGTGAGGAAAGTTGTCTTGATTTGGAAAGGTAACAACCTTACTTTGAAATTTTACTTTTGTTTTCCTTCATACTCCGTCTCCTTTGTTTTAGAGGAGCAATTTGACTTTGCAAGCATTGGAACCCTAAACAAATTGCAAATTCTCTAGCAGCGAAGGTCGCGAGGAAAACAGTGAATAAAAAATCTCCATTGCCAAGGTAAAATCGACCTTAGCAAGCATAGGAGCCGGTTAGCCAAACATCGAGAATGGGCTCCAATTCTTGAATATATATTAAAGAACTGATATTTTTGAATACATATTTGAGAATTGGTCTTCTCAAATACATATTCGAGAATTGGTCTTTGGTCTTCTCGAGTACATATTCGAGAATGACATTTGATCTTAGACAAAAACAACTTCGTAGCCAAACAATAATCGCATACCTGATTGTAATTGAATAAACTCTTATCATTCGAATTCATCATGATATTAATGCAGTTGATTATCCTTCTCAAACTACTTCAAAAATTCTTTCAACTATGTGAGCCTTACCAATGTGTTGAACTTCATATCTTGTTCCTCAACGTAGCTTCCTTGTCCCTATATCGACGTCAGAGCAACTGATGGTCTCCAGATCACGTTCAGTCACTGACAAATGGACCGCCACATCATCTTTGTCCCACGCCATATCATCTTTGTCCAACTCCACATCATCTCCCGGGTTCGCATCTCCCGTCATTTTCTGATTATAAAACCCCTTTCAACAAACTCGATTTCAAATGTGGGACCATACAAGGAAAACAAAAGTAAGGTTGTTACCTTTCCAAATCAAGACAACTTTCCTTGCACGAATTTGTTGCCTTTTCCTTCACCAAATGCTAGTGTTCCCAATCGCACAAACAGGTGGGGTTTTGGTGCTTGCAGAGTGGGCGCACGAGCTCTGTTTGTTTTTTCCCTTCTTTTTATTATCTATCAATTTTCATCCTCTTAGCTGTGCTGATGTGGACTAATAAAAAAATTTCTTAACAGACGTTGGGGGTGTTGGAATTGGGTTAAATTGCACTAAAAAAAAAGATGGTGGGTAAAATTACATTGAAAAAAAGATTAGGGTGGTGGGTGTTCCTGAAAAAAAAATTGGGGTGCTGGGTGCCCTTTTACCCTACAAACAATACAAGATATGGGGTCTGTTTGGATCAGTAATTAGAAAAGTAACTTTTGGAAAAGTAAAGTTGGTTAAAAGCTAAATTGGATAAACTGAATTGTGTTTGGATTGAAATTCAGAAAAGCTAGTTTGCAAAAGTGAGATTGGTAAAAAGTTGTTTGGATTATAGTTGAGTAAAAGTAAATTTGGTTGTAAAATGACCAAAATAGGTATGAGTTTTAATAAATAATGAAACATGATTAAAAAAAATAATTTCATATAATAGAATGAAATTAAAATAATTTAATATAAAGAAGTCAAATTTAATAAGTGAATTAAATTTTAAAACTTTAAAGAAGTCATAAAAAATATTTTAAATATAAAGTGAAACATGGCAAAAAAAAAAAAAGAATTGAGATGATACAATAAATTTAAATTAATTTAATATGAAGAAGTGAAATTGATTGAGTAAATTAAATTCGAAAACATCACATAAATGAAAAAAATATTGTAGAAGGGAGAGGACTCGGTGACTACTCTAGATAAAAAGAAAACAAGTGAAGTCACGAGATAATAATGCCAGAAGGGAGAGAAAGAGGGAACAAAAGTTTTCTGACACACTTAGAACAGTAAATAAGCTCTTCAGGGTTGAAAATAAGCTCCCTCCTCTAACTTATTTTAAACTCACAATTGGGAAGCAAACGCTTATCATTATATGTTTTTGTGAGCTCATTCTCTAATAAAATTGAAATAGGTTTTGTCTTTCAGTATGTGGTTCAAGCATGCATGATTAATTAATTAACTTGATCAAAATCCCAAAAAATGATTAATGATTTTTTCTAATCACATGTTGAGTACTTGATCACCTTTATATGATTTTGGATATGTTAAAGGTTTCTATTATGTGGTTTGAATTTTATCAAGCTTTACTTCTGGAACACCAGTGACGATTACTTTAATCTGGGGACACAAGTTCAATTATGAATTTGTTATTTCTATATGCAGTATTGTTACTTGGAATAGTAGTTATTTCAAAGTTGTTATTTGTTGTAATTCATTTGTTATTTACAATAGTGAACTTTTTATTTTCATATTCAGTCTTCTTAATTAGAATGGTTATTATTTGCAGAGTTATAATTTGTTATACTTTACTTGTTATTTACAATAGTAAACATGTTATTTCCATATGCAGTATTGTTATTAGAAAGAACTGTTATTTGTAGAGTTGTGATTTATTATACTTCACTTATTACTTGGAATAGCTTATTCGTTATAACATCAAAAGTAATTAAGTGTTGAATTTACTCAGTAGGGTGAATTGTCAAACTTTTGGCATGAATGTCATCAGGATGTTTTGGGAAGAATCCCCTTTGTTTTCGAAAATTTGGACAGGAGCTTATTACATTATTTAGTTGCTCACTAGGCTAAGTTGTTAATTGTTAATGACAATTATGTATAGCTGACATGATATTTACCTAATTTATGATAAGTTGCCATTATTTCCATATTATATAGCCAAATGACAAATGTGTTAAGTGAAATAACAAATATGTCATTGGGTTTCTCATGAAATTGAGTTTCATAACAAGTTGTCATTATTTTCATATTATATAGCCAACAACAAGAGTGTTAAGGCAAATAACAAATGTGGTAAGCAAAATAACAAGCCCTGTGACTGGACTTCCCATGAAATTAAATTTCATGAAAAGTTGTCATTATTCTTATATTTCACTGCCAAAGAATAAGAGTAGTAAGCCAAATGACAATAATGATAGGTCAAATAACGAGTTTGGTAAGCAACATAACAAGCCCTGTGACTGGGTTTCTAATGAAATCAAATTTTATGAAAAGTTGATATTATTCCCACATTTCATTGGCAAATGACAAGAGCGGTAAGTCAAATGACAAGAGTGGTAAGCAAAATGACAAGAGTGGTAAGCGAAATAATAATTTTGTAATTGAGTTTCTCATGAAATAAAGTTTCATAAAAAGTTGTCATTATTTCTACATTTTACTATCACATGATAGGAGTGGTAAGCTAAATGGTAAGAGTGGTAAGCCAAATATCAAGTTTAATAAACAAAATTATAAGCATGTGATTGGATTTTTGATGAAATTAAGTTTTATGAAAAGTTGTTATTATTTTCATATTTCGTCATCATATGACAAGAGTAGTAAGCCAAATGATAAGAGCAATAAGAGAAATAACAATTTTGTAATTGGGCTTCTTATGAAATTAAATTTCATGAAAAGTTATTATTATTTCCACATTTTACTACCAAATGACAAGAGTAATAAGTCAATTGATAAGAGTTATAAGCGAAATAACAATTCTGTAATTAGGTTTATCATGAAATTAAGTTTCATGGAAACTTGTCATTATTTCCACATTTCATTGCCAAATGACAAGAGTAGTAAACTAAATAACAAGTTTGCTAAGAAAAATTACAAGTATGTGATTGTGTTTTTCATTAATAACACTAAATAGATATATATTGTTACCCATTAGAACTGATAAATACAAAATTTTAACATTGTTTTGCCCATAAACAAAAGACCAACATTTTGAGATTTTCATGCCGTGTTATTGTCATCATAGTAACAAGTTTGTAGTTGTAACAATAATAAGCCAAATAATAAAAAACTAGAGGTTCTTTGACAGCAACCAATTTTTGCATAAATTAACTCACTATCCTGTAGCAGCCTTCTTCAAATCTCTCTAAAAATCCAATAGCTCAACAATCAACATTTTCCAACCACTCATATCGATGCATACTAGTCTCAAACCTCCCTAGAATTCAGCGGAGTTGGCGATTAAGAGTAGGGAGAGGAGGTTCGAACCAAAACTGGTAGTTGTGATGCGTCGTTCAACGGCAGCTTCTTCAAGAGAGGAAAAGGAGAGGAAGCAGGTAGCCATAACAAGGATGATGAGGTTTGGCTAGATTGAAGATGAGTTTAATTAGCCAAGTTGAAGAAAATGGTTTTGGGTATGTGAATGAGGAGATGATGTAAGATGTAAAAGTCTTTTTGTTCTTTTGGCGATCATTTTATATTTATAATTTAAGACTCGGTCTCTTCAAACAATTATGTTAATTTAGGAACCCATTTCCCTATTTATTATTTTTAAGGGTTTTTTTTGCCATTTTTCTTTTTAATTAGTTCTATCTATCACATCATTTGACATTTATATTTTTTTAATAAAAAAGTAAAATCGTTCTTCGTTTTTTAGGTGAACAATTTTTCCTTTTTATACTATCTCTTCTTCTTCCTTCTTTAATCTCCGGCTTCTCCTCTCTCTTTGATTTCAGCATTTTCCTTCTTTCTCTTTTCTTTTTATCCTTTTGCTCCAACATTTTCTCCATCCTTTCTCACTTTACTATATCTAATAATTTGGTTTTGGAAAGGAAGTAGATGGATCATGCTATTGAATACAAGCATTAAAATGTTATTTCCACGAAAATGATAAGGAGAGGGCATGGGAGACTAAGGGTGTTGTCCACTTATGGTGTTTTCAAATAAAATATGGGTAAATATGCTATTTTATTTTTGATTTTATTTCTTATGTGCAATCAGCATCATAATCTTTTTAATGGCACAAATTTATCCATAATCTTTTTATTTTAGTGCAATTTTACTCATGACCATTTTATTTTAGTGCAATCATGTATTAACAGTCATTTAGAGTACCATTAGTAATGGCTAAGAATGCACAAAAATAAAAAGATAATAGATAAAATTGTACTACCAAAAAAAATTATGAATAAAATTATACCATGAAGATTGGAGCATTGAGTATACCTATAAAATAAGATCAAGAGTAACTCTGTGAGAATCAAATAGGTATGTAATTAATAGTTAAAACTCACCGACATTGTGATAATAATATGCAAGTTTAAAGTCTATATGCTAGGGGGGAAAAGTGCAGAGTCTATATGGAGAGAGAGACAACAATAAAACATACTTATCAAATAATACAATGCATGTAAAAATATATCTAATTTATCTAACAATATAAAGCATGTGCACGTATCTTCATTTTATTTGGCGTGTTTATGTTTTGAACATTATTGTTGTATTTATGTGAAGTGGACAACTAAGATGGAATAAAGTTCATCTTTATCTGTTGAGAGGGTTTTAATCTTTAATACTTCTTGCTTGATAGAAATTAGTTTCAAACTTAAAATAAATTAAAAATAGTCTGAGTTATATTAAAAAAAATGGTTCATCATCATCTTCTTTTCCGTGTCAGTTTCTATGATATGGATTCAACAAAGGTATACTCAATAAGATATGGTATGAGTTTATTGTAGACATGATATTAATAAATTAATTATGCGGATTTCTATCAATTAATTATATGGTAAATATGTGGAGCCAAGCATTTGAAGCTGATTTCCAAGTTTCACAACTTATAATTTTAGTAGACAATGTATTTCATAACTATTTCTAATTTTCTTCTATTTCAACTGTTTAATATCCTAATTACTCCCTTTGGTTCAGGTGGATAGAAAATTTTTTTCCCCCTAACTATATAAAGTATATGCCTTTTTTTGCCGCCAACTATGCAGACCCCTTAAAACAGGTCAAGCCTATCGGGCTGGTTAGTTTAAGCCTTTTTAAATGAAAAGTTGAATTTGTATTTTAGGAGGTCTAAAGGAAAAGTAGGGTCAAAAGGGTTAGTTTTGTAAGGCTAAAAAATAAAAAGGTCAACCTATTAAGGTCGAGGGTCAATTCTTTTAAACCCATATATTTTTTTTAATTATTATCAAGATATTTATTCAATTATGAATCAATTTTTTATGGACAAGTTTGAACTAGAAAATTATTTAGAAGAACCAATACTTAAGCTAGATAATGGAAAAGAATTATGTGTCATGAATTGATAAAGAACAATTAAAATCAATTTCCAATTCTTTTAAGAATGGCATCTAATATTATTAGCACACCAATCATTATAGTAGCTAGAGAATATTCCTTTACCATTGGTTTAAATGTCTTGACAAAATATATAAATTCTCTTATTCTAACAAATATATGGCTCTCATTTGTACTCATAGCTGTTGTATAGTTTCACTTTAGACAAGAGTGATGATAACAAAAATCTTGATATTTTTATCAATAAAGAAGAGTATACTTGTAGTGACGAACAATCAAATATTATTAATTTTGATGATAGTGATGAAAATGAATATAAAGATAATAATCATATTGATTTTGTTAATCTTAAGCTGCTTGGTTTTTATCTTTTTGCTTCCTTGTTTTATTTGGTTTTGGTTTTTTTGAGCTTAGATAATAGTTTTTGAGTATTTAATGTCTTTTTCTATACATTATTAGTTTATTTTACTAATATTTATAATTTGAATAAAAAATTTTAAAAAAATTATTTTTATTTTTTATTTCAAGACAAATAAAAAGAATTTAAATTTTAAAAAAAATAATATAGAAGGCTAACTCTTTTAGATTCTAAACCCAAATTTAAATTTTAAAAAATAACATAAAAGACTAGCTCTTTTGAATTCTAAGCTTATATGTTCAAGGGCCAGGTTTTAATAATATGATAATTCTAATATATACAATTTCTAAAAGGTTGGCCCTTTTATGCTTTGGCCCTTCAAAAATTAGCTCTTTACGGTCGGGCTGACCTTTATTAATAGCTCTAAAAGTATGCCATTAACTTTTTATCATGAGTTTTTTCTTTTATTCTTATTAAATATTATACTATGTTTTCAAAATAGAAGCAAAAGAATGTATATTTAGAAATAAAATTAAAAACTTTTTAAATTTTCAACAAAATTAATAAATTTTAGAATTTTTAATTATTTTTTTATGGTATTTTCAGTTATTTGTTGTTTTTTTTCACAAATCCTGTTATTAAGTACTCGGGCAACAGACTTATCCCAAGTTGAAATTCATAGCTCCCTTTCGCAACATAGGAACTTGCTGAGCTGACAATAGGGATGGAAATAGGCTAGGCGGCCTGTGGCCTATTTAGATATCAGAACAGACTCAGACCTATAAAAAAGCCTGTTTACTTTATCATATCAGGCTCAGGCCTAATAATAAACCTATTAGGCCTGTCAGGCAGCCTGAGTCTGTTATCTTTTTTTTTTTTAATGTTAAGATTGTAAATGGGCTTGGTTTACTTATAATTAGTTATTAGTTTGGACCAATAAGATTTTGGTCCAAGCAGGCCAACGCTCTTTTGCCTCTTATGTTTTTGGCACGCGCATCCTTATGTTTTAATTGATACATACAAAATAGTCTCAGTTTATTCTCAGGTTCTCATTCTTTTACAAGCTCTTTTTCTTTATTGTTCTTTTGGCCATTTGGCTATTGACGTATATATTGCGTAAAAACATTAAACCTCCTCCCATGGTATTCTCAGTGTATCGTCGTGCCCTGCCCATATATTTATTTTAATAATTTGTTACGGAAAAATATGAATAAAAATTAGGGGGAAATAGCCATGTAGATTCTTAGGTATTTGAACAAGAAGAAAAAATTGTGTTGAAGATTTAATGCTTTGCAGTTTGATGGTTTGTTATAATTGTAGCAACTAGCAAAAACAAATTATGTTAATTTGATAATTTCATATTTTCTGTTTGTATTTTAGATAAATTGGGTTGAATTATTGTAGTTTAGAATTGATTTATGTGTGTTTGAAATTTGTTAAAAAAACAAGTTTCTTAACAGGCCACAAGCCAGGTTAGGCCTAATTACAAGCCATGCTCAGGTCGAACAAAAAGCCTTTCATAGGCTATAGGTCAGGCTCAAGCTAATAGGTCTCATCATAGGCCGGGCCTATTAAGGGTGAGGTTTAGCCTGTTTCTATCCCTAACTGACAATGACCCTGCTTGCTATCACAATTGAAATAATTTATAAACATGTTTTATGTGAGTTAAAATAAAACTCCTCTTACATACTTACCTTGTATTCTGTAAATCACGATTGAAAAGCTAATTATAAACTATTCCAAACAGGCCCAATACCTTGACTTATAAATTAAACTTGAGATTATATTTATATATGTGTGTGTGTGTTTGGATCAAACATTCTATACTAATTGCACGAGCTAGCTTGTTTTACATAGCTATCTTAGCTTTCTAGAAGCTCAACTTCTGCAGTAAATTCCCAAAAAACAGAATTATAGTCGAGTGGTTGTTTCATTTTTTAAAATTTTATTTAATAAATTTTTATAGATAAATTTAGAAATATAATAAAATTTTGGTCAAAAAAAAAAGAAATATAATAAAATTTTTTAGGAGTATTCGACTAGTATCTGGACTTGCCTGAAGGTTGCATTATTTGGAATTGCGGTGGCTCTCCGGCTTGTTGCAGACGGTGGGTGCTGGCTGGTCGTCACCGACGACGACGAGGGATTCTTTATAATTTGTCATCAAATGGTGGTTGATGGTAATCTCCTGTAATACCAAGCAACAAGCTCTCTCTGTCAGACGGGGCCTCTAGTGCTCTTAAAATTTCTGCCGCAAGAAAACCAGACCGGACAATTCCTTTTTAAGCTTCACATTCCACACAATTCACAAGAAAAAAGATTGAAAACGGTTGATTTGGACGTATTATGGTAATACATAGACTTGGGAGTTGAGGCCACGATTGCTTCATCCCCTGCTCTGCACCTCTTCAGCTACATTGTGTATGATACAGGAAAACTCACTTCGTGATACTACTTTTCTTGTCCATTAAAAATGTGGTTATTGAAGTTTGATGTACAATTACAAGAGCAATTCTATGCTTGATAGGGAACTCATCTTAGTTACGAACTTGTGTACATTTGCCTGCTTCTAACATGGAAGAACCCCATTGCATACGCCTCCAGTTCAGCATTTTCTGAAAGGAAGCTCTATTTGTTTTGACTTTTCATTATTGAATGAAAGCATGTTTTGTAAGAGCTTAAATGATCATTATCTTCTGCTTTAGATCATTTGTCATACCAGATGATTAAATCTTCCGAACTTGGTTCCCCATTTTTGCATGGTTTCGAGTTATTTTCCTTCAGTTGTAACTACATCCTTTTTCTTTTCCGTACTAAAACTTTAATTAACAGTTGATTCGTGACTAATTTATTTTTCTTATCAGTACAATTGACCAATTCCTGACTTTTGGATATGCCGTAGGAGCAACATAATTCTATGCTTTCATTTCACCAACGTTATGTTTGTAAATTGCAATTAGCTTTAGATTGCTCATACATGCTTCATTAGTCTTGGGTTGCTTTGTCTTGAAGTGCAAATGTGTTTCTTTTCCTGTGAAAACAAATGATTTTTAATAGAATAGGCCAGCAATCATGTCAAAGCCCTTGAGTTCTGATGCACAGTTTGTCTGTGAGGAGATTTGTTAGCACTTCATGGCGTTGCATTTTTTGATGAGTCTACGCTCATAGGACCATAGGATGCATCATGCTCCATTCTTCCATACATCAGCGTGACTTCACTTTGCAAGTTACTTCCCTTTTCTGATCTCTGTTTTTTCAGGACAAGAGGCTGAAGGTTAAAGCCTCGTGACATTGGTGGATTGCATGTTAGCTTATGCAAATTTTCCAATTCCTTATACATTAGCAGATGATTTCCCTTTTTCTTTTGCCATCAAAAGATGATTTCTTAATAGCTATTCAAAACAATAATAGAATAACAATACCACGGCATAAATATATTGAGAATTATTTTGGTTCAGTAACTACACTCTTTTTAGTTCTGCTTCCTGCTGCTTTCAAATATTTACGATTTGTGTAGAATCTTAATCAAATTTGGTTATTCTTCTTTCATTTGATAAGCTTGGACTGCATTGCTACCGGTTATCGTGTGAAAATTCATGTTATACTCAAATGAAAACTGAGCACCGTTTCTGGTGAGTCAACCCTGCATATCAATGAGAAATGAAATGGTCCTCTCATAACGGAAGTCTTTTAAAAATATATTTGGAGGCTAGTGCAACCCGAATTTCGTCATTTACATCATAAAATTTGCATATCTCATTGTTTACATGCTACAATTAGAATCTATGCATTTGAAGTGTTTTGGGCGAACCTTTTTCTGTTCACTTCGACTGGGGTGCCTGAAACATTAGGCCGAGGTTTTATTTGCTTTCAAATTTCCTAATTGAAGTTTTGCTATCAAATAAAATATCTTAGAGGCACTCAGTACATCCCACATTGACTTTCAAATCTAGCACAATGAAGTTACCATCTAATCATTACATCCAATTTTCTGATTAGAACAACTTCAAAATCATATTCCCAGAAGTCTGTCAGGCTACATTGCTTTTATCATTAAATTCCATTGTGCAGTGGCATCCATATGGGCAACATATGGCCCTGGATCATTCAATTCTTCTTGTCATGGACAATGATTAATGCGGTCTCAGTTAATCCATCACCAAAAGAGAACTTGATGACAAACTGCTTTTTATCAGAAGATATAATGCAGAATCTTCCAATAGCTTATCTACCGTCATCAGTAAATCTACACCATAATTGACAATAAATGTATGCGGGGAAGTATTTGCTGCATAAGGTGACTGCAATTATTTTCATATTTAAGAATCCCGCTAAGTTCATCCTTGGGCTTGTTCTACTACCGTATGGAGAGCGTGGACCTTCAATGTACAAATTATTGGCTTATTCTGCGTTTATCTTCAACTTTATTTACGTGCACGTCTTGCCTGAACGTAGTTGGTACCTTTTATAGAATGTATTCCCAAGCAAAGGTCCTTCATGTTTTTTGATAAGTTGCTTTATTATTTAATAAGTATAATCAGGTGTGTACCTCTTCGCTGAGTGCTTTCAAATCCAACATTAAATGTTCTACATGCTTTCTGCTATAACCTATGTGGAAAGTTGTGCGGTATTATTGGTAACAAAAGTTACGTGCATGTAGCTGATTATTAAGTGGTTTCAAAACCTGAGCCAAGAGGTGATTTGTCTGAACCACCACTTTCTGGAGTCTTGGTGCAACTCGCGTTGTGTGATGGGTATTGCAGTGATCAATAGAAATGATCCAGAAGCTACTGAATGCCATTCTCCTCTGAAAAACAGTGACAAGAATCTTTGAAACAGTAAAACGTTCTTTTTTGTAGTTCTCCTTTCATTGGTCTTATCCTTTCAGCTGATGCTGAACAAACATAAAGTTATAAAACAAAGGAAGGAAAAAGCATACCCCACTATTAGTTTGAAGGGAAGAAATACAAAAACTGAAGGAAAATAAAAAATTAAAAGACATAAAATGATTCCCAATATTTTTATAAAATAAAGCACATGAGAGACAAACTGAAATTGATCACGGAGATAAGCTTTCACAGTCGGAATTTTGGCCTATTACTTCTCTTGACAAAGCATAAACAGTTTTCTGATATGATGTATTGTTATTATCTGAGTTTTTATTTTCACGTGATTAGTAACACATACACCAAAACATGATTCTGCCTATCTGAAGCATTAGAATCACAAACATAATAGCTGTTAAAAAGAAAACTGAGATTCTGTTTCGATTTGTCTTGTGTGATTGGTCACTGTAGGAATAGTGAATTATGGGTGTGCGATTTTATCCTTGCTACAGGGGCTAAAGTGATTTTTGCTTTATTGCTCTAGCACACTGACATTATGGATTTTTACAGTTTGATATCCACCGCCTTTCTGATTCTTGTCTATCTTAATGTTGTTTTCCAGCATTTAGCTTAGCTTGAGTAATGTTGACAAGTCAGAGTTCAATTCAATCTTATCTGTATTGTATTCTATGATATGTTGACCAACTCACTTTCGTGATGTATATCTTAACCTTCATGGAGTTTCTTGTAGTCTTTAAATTAAAACCGGCTACACTAGATTAGAAAAAAAATAATAGAAGAGGTTTGTTTACAAAATTGATATATACATGCTTCCTAGCGCTAAATTGTCTACTTTAATCTACTACCTAAAATCTAAATCATTTAGTATTTGGCCCCCTCTGTTGACCAGATCTCAGTCAGCCCTTCTACCTTCTGTGTTACACTGCATACAAAGGCGGCTTCTCTAGCAAATTAACAATTGCTGCGGTCAATAGAAGGATATTGCTTTTTGAAATATACGTTGGCCAGGAGCAAGTATTGCCAATGGGTCATAATCAGATTTTCTCTGCAGAAATGCTTCCCACTGAGGACCAAAGTGGGCCCTCCATTCTTCCTGTGTAGTGTAGTGGGGCAAATATTGCTTTACCCCAAGACGGGCACTTTCACAGTATTCTAGAATCCTTTTATTTTGAGTTAAAATATGTTGTAGGCCATCAGGTCCATTGGAAGAAGGAACTGCAGAGGTCAGAAATGCCACTAAGTAGAAAGTGTCTTCGTCAGGGATAACTACAGAAGTTCTGTTGTCCCACCTGCCAACAGCAATATACGTTAGTCACACGTTGAAGGCTAAAAATATTTGTAGAGAAATGAAGATCGCTTGTTTTAGGGAACATTACTTTGATTTGTTTACTGGGTAGATAAGAATTGGACCATTGCTTGTTTCCGTCAGGATCTTCCCAAAGACGCCTTCAGCAAAGTCGTGTATTTTGCTCTTGGGTATGAAAAGATTGAGCCACGGGTGTGGAACGTCCCACAAGCCTTTTGACCGCAATTTGACCTCAGAGACATGAACTCTGTCTAAGAAATCAACATACGTGACTTCTGTTAGAAAAAGTGTTGATGGTATATAGTTTAAGTGGGACAAATGCTCTTCAACTTCCTGCATACGAAAGAAACATAGTAAGAGAAAGTTGATGCATGTTTTAATATTTTTTATTTAATGACTACATGCATTGGTGATGTATATATTTCAATAATACGGATCCTTGTGTTGACCTATTGCTTGCCTCACCTCATTTATTGCGTCAGAGTCTTCCAGATTGAAGTATTTGGCCAATTCTAGGCAGAAGAGAGTTCTTCCATCTGATTTGAACTGACTGGCTTGAACTGGGTCTTGTGGTTTGAAAGATGATCTCCAGTTGTTTAGCAGACCAGTTCCGTTTATTATCACAAATCCTTCGATGTAATCAAATTTGCCTTCTGAATATATTAACTTCTCCTGATCTCTCGTGAATGCTGTGAAATCTGAGTATAGCAATCTAATCCATTTGACCTGCTCAAAATAGAAAGTTTATCGGTGACTAATCGTAGTTTCAAAACACAATAAACTCGAAATGCCTTTTTATGGCTGAGAATCATTTCTGTCGCTTTACCTTAGAAGGTGCTGGTTCGAGGACTATTCTTGCCCTGGTTATGATGCCAAACTGACCAAGCCCTCCAAGTATACCGTGAAAGAGTTCACCATTCTGCTCCTCAGAACAATTTACCACCTCCCCTTTTCCTGCAGACATACATTGATCATCTTTTAAAATTCAAAGATCATGCTATTTTTGTACTTTCAAAGCCTTAGGAGTTACTCATGGTTAAGACTTTCCCATGTCACCCGGGTCAAGTCGCAGCATGTAAGTACTTTCTCATAGTTATGTTTTTAAGGAATCATTAATTCAGAGAAGGCAAAAATTGAGTTGTTTTAGCTGCAAAACTTTTCTTCTTGTTTATCTTTTGAACTTGGTTTCATCAGCTTTATGGGTTTCTCACCAAGTTACAAACCTGTTACTATCTCCAGCTGCTGAACGTTACTTATTTGGGGACCATGACGAAATGCCTGCCCACTGATTCCAGCATTAGACAGGGTACCACCAACTGTCAGATGCAAGTAATCTGTCCAAGATCTTGGTGCTAACCCATATTTTAGACTCTCACGCAGGATGTTTATCCACAGCTCGCCACCATTGACGTCCACATACGGAGAATTTCCTGTATAAACCTGCATTTCAGGGGACTTGAGCGATTCCATATTGATCACAACTCCTCCATGAGCTTGTGCCTGTCCCTGGAGTGAGTGGCCATGACCTCTGGCTGCAACTGTAAGCTGGGAACTAGGACCCATCTGCCAGATATGCTTGATGATGGTTGCAATATCAGATACTGATTTCGGATGCAGAACACCCATTGGATAATATTGGTACCTGTTGCCAAAATCCCTGGCTGCATGGCTAACATCATCAAAGTTGAAGTGACCTTCCAGGGGAAGTGATTTTAATGAATAAGGGATACTGGAAACACAGAAGTTAAGTCGGATTGTTATGAAACTGAAAAACAGGATCATGAAGCCTTTAAGGAACAGAATGTTGTGTTCCCTAACTAGACCAAGTTGTGGGGGTCTCATTTTCCTGTTGAAGGATATGAGGGTAGTTGAAGGCAGAAAAAGTCGAATCATGTATGAAGGCTTTTGTTGTTTCTCTGTGAGCAAGAACAAAAGGAGGGAAGTGATAGAGAGCGAAGGAATTGAAGGGTTGGGCCAGAATTTAAACAAGTTGGGGGTGGCTGAGTCAACCCATTATCATCAATACGTATGTAGACCGCTTACTTGGGAGGAAGAGTTTTAAGGATTTTTCTTTCTGGTTCGGGGTTTGTTCAAAAGGGACGCCAAAGCTATCATGTATAATCCAAGTTGAAGCGGGAAAGTTGAAACAAAGAGAGATCTCACAAAATCTTTGCACTTTTTCCAAACAGTTGCAACCACTATTCAATCTTTCCATCAACGACAGACATGTTTCACAGTTAAGGATGCCCTTTTTCCCAATTTAGAAAAGTTCATTTTATGAAACTGTGCGTATATTTCCGCATCTACCTTACACGTACGTTTAGGAGACTGTTGCCTAAGGAATCTGTAGCTGTCAGAATGTAAACATCGCGTATCCTGCTTTAAGATTGGATGAGAAGGACAATGGAGTTCCCGGAGGAGAGATGGAACCGGTGGGGTATGTGTTGGTCCACGAGACACGTGATTTTGGTTCGTGTGTGCTTCTTTGGCACTCCAGCTTCGGACATGGTTAGCCTGTGGGGTCCTCTCTTTTGGGGCCACTCTTGAAGGCAAGAAAGAATAGGAAGAAAAAGAAATGTCAATCACAGAGCTTGGATCTTTTGAAGTAAGGATTGAATTAAAGAAATAAAGAGATGAGCATCTCTAAATCTAACCATATACAAGTTTTACAGAGGTGAGCTCTACCTTTCTCTCTCTCCCCCCCCCCCTCTCTCTCGTTAGTTTAGAAGGATGTATTTAAGAGATCATGTAAGTTGGTCATCTGTGATACGATTAATTGATACTGAGATGGATATAGGCATGACAAGATCCATATACTGCCACAAAATATGGTGCATGCAATTTCATATTGTGCAGTGTTGTATCTGATTTTGATTTAGTGTTAGACTCATATTAGATAGAACTCTGGTTTTAGAGCAGGAGTGCTGCATAATGGTGTAGCATTGCCGCCAGAATTCGTTCTTATGCAGAATCCTGAATTCCCAAACTTACATGTTTTTAGTGATTCTCGTTTATGTTTTCGTTTATCTCTCACATGGGACCATATGCTACCTGCACAAGGTAGCACTGGATTATGTATAAATCAACCTTGACATGCAAGTTCCACTCTCATTTTATCTCTCTCTCTCTCTCTCTCTCTCTATGTCAGATCGTGCTGTAGCAGGATAGAATCTTCATGACAAATTGTTTTTATGCAACAAGATTTGTTGTGTTTATAAATAACTTATTTTAAAAGGTTGCCTAGGATAGCACTAAGCTTGAAGTATTAATTCCATGTAATTCATATGTCAAATACGATAAAAGATTTATTTTTAAAGTATCAATAGTGCTACTGCACTTCTACTGTGCGAGTGAAAAGTTCCTAGCTATGGTGCAAGTATAGGGTGATTCTCTTTTGAATACTTCGTCTTGTTTCATTGGACGGTGGTAGAAAATCAACGAGGTACAACTAGGACTTTTTTCTTTGCAACTTGCATATAGGGGCCTATGAGAAATTTGCAGCTTCATGAGCTATATCTCACCCTCTTTCCTTCCATTGTGGGTAGATTCCACAACAATGTGGCTGAGTCAGTTTCTTATTTCATTATAATAAAAAAACTCCTCTGATCCTCCTAAATGTAGGAGTTAGTGAAGGCATTTGCTTTAATCCCAAATGCAAGCCTCAATCCAATTTTTCTTCCAAATTATTTACTTTTCAAATTATATCTATTAATTACACTTATTAAGAGAGTTTTAATATGAGATAGTTTGCAGTTAGTTCAAATGGTTTGGAACTGTTTTCTTTTATCCGAATTCCAAAATTTAGGTCTTGTATATAGAGAAAATTGTCACCAAGAAAGATTGACATTCATGTGATTCAACATGACTTGTTCCATATTAATCAAAATCACACATGATTTTTGAAAACCATTTGCATTGTAAATGGTTGAGATTTTAAACAGAATAATACCAAACCTTGCCAATAGTATAAGATTTAGGGGGTATTTGGCAGTTGCAAAAAGTACTTCTCAGAAACACTTTTCTGCAAAACGAGACAAACTTCTCTACATATTTACTTTGTAAACCGTAAAAGCATTTCTGAAACTATAGTTTAGTTTCCATCCAAACACCCTCTTAGATTGGATGTACATCCATATATGGCATGCATACATGTACATATATAGCTTTTTTTTGTGAAATCGGTGAGCTAGGGTTTCAAATGATAGGGCATATAATAACCTATATGAATTAAATAGTGAAAAGAACAACAGGGTTTTACCACCTTGTGTGGCTTAATGGAATTTGACGGCTTCCTTTTGGGGAGAGTGATGAACTCACCTTTTTTTTTGGGTATTATAATTAGAATTAGAAGTAAACATACAAACACAGAATCCACAAAAGTATTAAAAAATGGCATAATCATTGCAGCAGCACCGACAACCCCATATATGGGGGCCTCTTATGTTCTATTCATATGTCCTAATCAGCATATTCTCTCTCTCTCTCTCTCTCTCTCTCTCACACACACACACACACACACAAAATGGAATTGGAGATTCCCATAATTGTCTCTACACAATACAATACGCTACACAATGATGTGTGTGACTGAGTCTGTCTGCGTGTGTGTGTCTGTGTGTCAGTGTGTGTGTGGGGAGTAAAAGTAGTGTGAAAATATGTGAACAAGTCTTCTGTGTGTGTTGTGGTGAAAACCTAATCCTTAATTATAATTAACTCTGATAGATTTCTAGAAGAAAGCCATTTGTTACCACCATAGAGATAACATTTAGTAAGTTATGGTGAAAAGAAATGCGATTTTTTTTTATTGTTTACCATATAAGAAATTTTTAGTATAATTAACTAGTGATTTAATTTCTTATATAAGAATTAGTTGAGATCGAATTTAGTTATAAATATAAAATTTTAATATACTTTATTTTTCATGCTCATAAACAAGACAAATTTTTTTTTTTTTTGCTACATATAGATATCCTCCTAGTAGATGTATTTCTATTCAGAATATTGTTAGATACTAAATGTGGACTTCTTTTTTAGCAAGAAATTCAAATTTTAGTTTGTAGTCATTTTTACTAAACCTAACTTTTATTGATTAAACAAGACAATTTAAATACTCACAAATATACTAATACTGAATTCAAATTCAAAACACTATCCAAACAAGACGAAAAATGTTATCACAACAACTTGTTGTCAACTCATAGTAGTTTATTTTATACATAACGTTCAAACACGCAAGTTCAATTACGAGATATCCGGTTTCATTTGCTTTTAACCATCACTTATTAGTATTTTATTTAACAGTATATTGTAATTTTATAGGATATTCAAATTATAATATTTTTTTTATTTTGAACATGTATATGTTTTTCCAAAAGATGCATTTTAAGAAATTTCCCATAAAAGCTATAATTATATCATTTAGACCAACATTTTTATATGTATTGTTTTACATAATACATGACAAGTATTAAACAAATGATATTGAAATGATTAATATTTTAAAATATAACTCAATATTATTCTTCAGAGCATAGCAGACATTGACGAACTTTTAGTTTTTAAAAAATAGGAGAATGACAAAAAAAGAAGCTGGAAATTATAAATCTCAAATCAGGTTTGGTAACGTAATTTTATTTGGTATTAACAAGTCTAAATTTGCAAATGACAACAAATTTTTGTTGACATTCCTTATTTAGTATTTACAAAATTTCAGCTCTTTTTTTTTTTTTTTTGTCATTGTCCCTTGAGAAATTTGCACATGCTTATAAATAAGACAAATATTTAGGGTTAAATTGCAAATCTGCTTCCAAAGTTTTCATTTATTTGTCTTGGATACTTAAAAGTTTTTTTGGATACAAATTTACTCCAAATTTTAAAATTGTAGCAATTTTTTTTTCACACTATTAAAAAGCTAACGTTCATTAACTATTAAAATTTTAATAATGGGAGACAAAATTATTATGATTTTAAATTTTTAAGATAAATTTAAATTTAAAAAAGCTTTTATGTGCTCAACTCTCATAAGTGAAAATTCACCTTCACCCTAGATATTAATGCGTACAAACATACAGATTAATCCACATGTAAATAACTCGAATGTTCTTTTGTCAGGAAGTGATATTTTTGTCTTTCAATAATTATCATAATCTAGTTTTTTTTGTCCATAATTATCATAATCTAGTTACTTAAATCATTTTAATTATAACACAATAAGACCATAAATGCCACGTCAGCACCATTCAAGAAATTCTATTGGTTGGCCGGAAAAATTGCAGGTTGACTTGACATGTATGATTTCTCTATTGTTAATAACATGGCAAAATCAAAATACAACAGGTGGCCTCCAAGGAAGAGAGAAAATATTAAATTATAATCTTGATTAATTAGTGTCTCAACCCTAATAATTATCGGTATTGCATTGAGTAATGAGAAGGGTTGGTAGGGCACAGGCTAAAGTTGATTTAGGATGTTCAAATTAATCAAATCCATGGGATGATTATTATGTATATATAATAATAATTAAACTTATCATATCTCCTTTTATCCCAACTTTTATTATCCTCTCTTATCATTGTCTCCCTCCTTGTCTCATCTCAGCCATATTCATCATCTTCAAATTTAATTTTGATTAATCTTCTTTTATCCTTTTTACTTTTTTATTTAATCCATGGCCATTAATTAATTATGACTAATCACGCCTACATTTGTGTACTACCGCGGGCTTGCTTGAAGCTCCGTTCAAAATAGGCTTTTAAGCAGATTCACATAAGCAAGAAAAACTTTCCTCACATGCTTATCTCGTATTCTGTAAATCGTGTTTAAAAAGCTATTTATAAGTCAATCCAAACAAACTCTACATTGTCATTTATTTGTACTTCAAGTCACCATTTTTCTTGAGCATCCCATGAAAAAAAAAAAGAAGCAAATTTTTTATAATTTTAATGTCATTAATTAAATTAACTAAAACTTTTAATTTTTTTTTTATAAAGTATTAAAAGAGTTCTGTACGCTAGATCCGAGCAAAATAAAAATGTAAGCTCTTATTCCTTTCCACGCGGGCCAACCCCACCAAACACCTAAGTTGTACTGACACAAAATTGAACAATATCTAGGTAGTACAAAAGATTCTCAAGGACACTAGACTTCATGGAGAATGTTAAACAATGGAAAGTCATAAAATAATCAAATAATAAGAATTATAATCTATATAAGAAAAAGGAAAAATGATAATAATTAAAAGGGTTTAAAAGTATGAAATGACAAAAAGAAAAGTTGAGAGCTAGAAATGATGAAAAAGGAAAGAAAATTTAAATTAAGATTTTCAAATTTAAATATAATTACAGGGCATTCCATTTATTTAAATAAATAAAACCACAAGTTTCCAACACTAGAGATCTCGTCGATGGCTGGTTGTCGGTACCATAGCCCCGCCACAACCAATAGCAAGCTAGCTACTAAAAAAGCGTCAGAGGTGGGATTTGACCCCACCATTACTTATATATCTTAAAATTAAGCATGACCATTAATTCACAAATGTTTTACTATTTAAGTAATGCAAGTAATATATACGTTGACTACCACTACAACCCACTCACAATTTCTATATAAGTGGTGATTGTATTTGATTAGTTATTAACAAATTTCATTTAGCAATAAGATTACTGACTGCAGGCCATTAATAACTTTTGTATAAGCATTAATTATGTTTTATCTTTTATTAATAACTTTCATGTAACAAGTAATAAGTTTAGCATGTTTTGATGAACAACGTAAATTGAGATTCTGAAATTGAAATACAATTATACAAATGCCCTCTTTTTGAAAAAAATGGTTTTCAAGCCCTTTCACAGCAGCTCCGGCCACGAACTCTAGTAATGACCAATGACCATGGGAGGCCCCCGGCAAAATTAAGGGTATTTTGGTAAATATCCACTAAACTTGTTTTAATTAAAGGGTTTTTTTTTTTTTTTTGTATTTATACGTTAGGTAAGGCCCAAGTTGTGTGCAGTAAGAGCATGTATTTAAATGATGTTACCCATATAAAAATCCTTGTTGATATTAATAAAGTTTGATGTAAAAGGCTAATTTCTTACAATGTCTGCTTCAAATAAATGCCCATATTTCTTAAACAATTTTTTTTTTACTTCTACTCAAATAACCTAAAATTTATAATTTTCAAATAAAGGGTGTGTATATGACTATTTTTTAAAAAATAATGATCTTGGTTTATTATTTAAAATGCTTAAATATAATTAACTTACTCTAATATAGTATTGGTTTGTACAACCTTTATTATGAAAATATGTTTATCCAGCGTAGTCCTCACTAAGAGCAGGCCCCCATTCCCAAGTGAGGAAAACCAAAAGAAATTGGAAAGCTTAGCTAGCTTTGTATTATAATTAACATGTATATATTTTATTATTGTCAATTTTTTCTAAGCAGACTTTTGGATAATTAATTTATTAATTAATTAATCATAGCAGATTCTGGTCAAAAACTTGGGTGGGGAAAAGTATTACATTAAACCACTAAGGAACGAATGAATATTTGTAAATAAATAATTAGTTGGTGATGTTGGGAGGTGGTGAAAAGATTAATATGTGTCTGCCATTTCATTAGATGGAAGGGGTCCATTTGGAGTTTGCTAAATTATCATTACTTTGTGTTCTCACCTAAGAGCATCCAAATCTATCCTTAGTTCTTTCTACATTGTTCCAATCGATATTTTAAAAAAATAAATTTATTGTTTAGCATTTATTCTAGGATGAAAATGCATCCAGTACTCTAAGATATTTTTTTAAAAACATATATTATCTTAGAGTATTTTATAGTGTATCTAATATTTTAAAATATTTTTTAAGTGCGTCCAATATCATAAAATATTTTTAAGTGTAATTTCACACTTAACAATTTAAATTGTTAGATGTATTAAAAAATAATTTAAAATACTAAACGCACATAAAAAGATATTTTAGGATGCTAAATGTGTAAAAATACAATTTAAGGACACACCTAACCAAATACTTCAAGAGTGGTCCGCCTTAACCCTTTATCCTACAACACATTCTTTGTTAATAAAAGTGGTTGTAGTTAACAAAGATTAACATTTCAAAATGGTCAATATAAGCCTTTCAGGAGGTTTCCATTGAGGGGTGTTTAGATAAAACCAAACTATGGTTTAGAGAATAGTTTCTGAAAAATAGATTTTGGGTAGAATAGATTTTGTCAAAAAGTGATTCTGAAAAATGAGAGTGTTTGGATAGTTGTTATTAGAAACACTTTTTTAGATATACAAATTACTAAAAAAGGCATAAGTTAATATGATAATTACATAAAAGATAGATTTTATGATATATTTTAATTTGAAGGAATAAACTTATTAATAATATATTTTTACCAACATAATTAATAATGCATAAGATAATGTAATTAATAAATAATTAATATGTGTATATATATTTATAAGATATAAAATTAAATATGTTTATAAAAAATAATCGATGGATGTTAAAATCATATTATTGTTAAGATTTACTTTGACAGGCACAATTATACTTTCCAATTTGAGCCAGAGGCAGAATGGATTTACTTCTCCTGAAACCATAGTTTCAGATTATTTCTCCAAAATTGATGCTGTTTGGGTGACATTCCAATCAAACCATGGTTCTGCCTCCCAAATCATGGTTTTGAGGGGCACGCGAACATGCCCTAAATTGAGTTAGTAATAGAAATGTCATTAATTATTGACTCCTTTTTATTAAATCGCATTATCTAGTGAATAATACATGTTATGCTATGTAAGCTTCAAATACGATATCTAATTTCACATCTGGGTTATAAATATTTTTATTGTTGATAAAAAATATTTAATAAAGATTTTATCTGTAGGAATATGAGTTTAAATTCTATTACCAATGTTATTGGTGAACAATAATATATTAATATATTTGTAAATGCTTTGAGTCATGACACTTGCTTTAACTCTAATAGCTTCACCAGATCAAACTCACCCAAAAAGTATTTAAATTATCTTACAAATTAAAGTCTTGATGAATTCTCTTATGGTGATAAAGTCTTGAAAATGTGATTATATATTCTTTTTAGTTCTAAATATAAGAATTAATTAAGAAATTGATTTTGATTCCAAATGTAACATCTAAATCAATTTTATCTCTAATATTTATCATTTTAAAACTAATTTATTTAACTTATAAACTAATATTTGACATAATGTTACAGAAAAATATTTTAAGAAAAATTATTTTATATATGTTAAAATTAAATAATTTATTTAGTTTTCTTAATATATTCAAATTAATTAAGTAATTCTTATATTAAATATTGGATAAATATAAATTATAAATTTGATCCCAAGATAGTTTAGTCTTTTCTAGTCCTCAAATGGGATCAAATTGATAATTGAGTTGTTGGTTATCATTTTCCAAGGAGGCAGTGTATTCACTATTAATTTCAAAACCCTAAAAGACAAGGCAGCCCATCAAATCAAAATAACACATGGATTCAAATATTTATTGACATGAGGAGGCAGTGTATTCGCTAATAATTTCAAAACCCTAAAAGACAAGGCAGCCCATCAAATCAAAATAACACATAGATTCAATGTGTTCAATTCAAACCATATTTTTGGTTCACTTCTCCAAATTCCAGACCCTAACTGTCATCATAAGTGTCAAGTGTGTCTCTATCTTTATCTCCATGTGTGAATAATATTGACTAAGTAAAAATGGGTGTTTATTAAAATTTTAATGTCTCTTTCAAATTTTCTCTAGAATATCTACAAGAACAATGTTTATTAAAATTTTGTATATCTTTAGCTAATTGTTTTTGGGCCAAAATATCTCTAACTAATTAAAAGTTGATCTAGTTAGTAAGGATGTTACTTAGATTTTGTGGCATAATTTTGATTTTTTTTCTTACTTTATTAATGGGTAATTCATAAACACTCTTTGAATAGTAAAATTTATGGTGGTCCTATAATTAGTTGTCAAGCTTTTTTTTTTTTTTTTATAATTCATGTGCTATTGTATTATTTCATGTTCTTAATATAAGTACTAGTTTGACATTCAATTTGGTCTCTAATATAAGACTCCAATCCATTTTATCTCTCATATTTTTTTTAAAAAATAGTTCTTGTAATAGTTATACATATTAAATATTTTATTAAATGTTAGTTCTAGCTAACACTAGAAAAAATGGGGCGGTCTGGCCTTGCAGGGCCAGTCTGTGATGGGCTTGGGCCTAAATGGGCTGGCCCAAAAATGACCAATATTTTCAAGCCTAACCTGTGAGATGATAGGCTCGGGCTAGCCTACGGGCTTTTTGGCCCGTTTAACTAAAATATAATTTTTTAAATATTTTATCAAAGTAATAAAAATGAAATGATAAAATTACTAATACAAGGTATAAATATAAATAAAATTAAGTCACAAACGTAAACATCATTATGTCTAAACATCTATTACAGTATAATAGAGTCTATTGAATAAACAAACTAAATGGAAGAGACATAGACAACTAAATAAGCACTAAATTCAACAAATAATTACAATATGAATGATCTGGTTTAATTATAAATAATTAACAAAAAAGTGTAACTAACAAATATAGTATACATAAAGCATAATCATTTGTCCTACCGGCAAAAAAGAAAAAATCCCATCGTCCCTAGTTCTAAATTCGTTCCTAACTATAAAGATAATATATACTTTAATTCGAAATATTCTTTAATTAATTCTATTTCAAGCATAAAAAATATGAGAGAGTGACAAATAAAGACAGTAAAAATTACACATACTATATTTTAACAGGTTTTGATAGCTTATAAATAGCAACACATTTTTGTGAATATATCTAGTTTTAAATTTTGTAATTTTAACCTTTTTTTGGTTATTTTTCCAACAATTATAATGATTCTTTTTTTTTTGGTAAATGTTGTCTATGTGAGCTGCTGGAGTGAGTAAAACTAATAGTGTGTTATGTGTAAAATATTAGAGTCTTCTTTTTTAAGTTGAGAAAAAATATGGAAATTTTTTTAAAAAATAGTTGGCGGGCTTAAACAGGCTGGTTTGTTTATTTTTCGGTCCTCCAGGGCTGGCCATTTTAAGCCCAACTTCCCTTTCAAGGCTCCAAAATACAAGATCGGCCCTCAACTTAAACAGGCTTAAACGAATCGATCGATGGGCTCAGCCTGTTTTTCCGACTCTAGTTCTAGCTAATACACATGATTAGTAAGAATATTTAGGAAATACAATACTTTTTTATTACAAATAACTAATTTAACTAATTTTTTAATCTATTTAAATTAGTCAAGTAATTCTTATATTAAGAACTGGAGTTAGTATAATTTATAGGGAGTTTGAACTCACAACCTCATGTTTGAAGAAATACTTAAAGAGACTTCTGTTTTTTTTTTTAAACCAAAACCTAAAGAGACGCTTGGTGTGAATGGGTTATAAGATTTTAAAGATTAGTTATCAAATTCTTTTGAACTTTATTTTTAAAAATATATATAATTTGAATTAAGTGCTTTGTCCAATTACAATAGTCAATTGAGATTTGATGATTAGCTAAATTACGTGGAAACTTATGAGAATATTGACCAAATAAGTGGGTGTTTCACGTCTTCAATTTTCAATGGAGTGCTCGATTAAACTTTTTGTTTTGTGTTGAAAATAATAAGTCCGTGTGATTAACAAAGTGCTTTGTGCACTCACTGAAATTAATGAGTATCTACGTGGAAACTTAGAATGTATTGCATTGTGCGTTGGTCAAATTCAAATCTTACATGCCTATATATTTAAATTATAAAACCACTTTCTATTATTTTCAAAAAAATAATTGGATGTCATTTTCATTTTTATTTAAATAGAAAAAAACTTCTTGTGATTTCAATAAAATCTGAAAAAGTGTATGTAATTTACATTTATTAATGAAAGTGACTCAAACTTCATTAAATTCATATTGAAAATACTTTAAATTACAAATATTTCAGGATAATATTTTAATATTAGATTTAGGAAAGTTATTATCAAAGTGATTTAAACTACCATTCTGTAAAATTTATGCTCCTCTCGTTTCTATATATAGACATGTTTCTATTCATATGTGATGTTAATAACATGTTTGAAATTCTTCATATTATTTTTTTATTTTTGACTCATTAATTATTAGTTAGTTTTACTACATTAATTATCTACTTAGTCACTTACTCTTTGGGTACTTTTTTAAAAAAAAAATAAGTTGTATTTTTTTTTATAAAGTTATTTTGGTGATGTGTATCTTATAAAAGGAATGAGTAATAATTATCTTAACACTTAAAGAATAATTTAAATTGATGATAACTTTAATCTTCAAAATAATTAAATTCTTGAAGGCCAACAAATAATTGAAGTGTTTATAATATTTTAATTAAAATATTTAAAAATTCAAATTTGTGCTCTGACTTTGGAACGTTGGTTAGGTCCAAGTCCAAGGACATATGTTGGGTGCCGTGTTTCTTCAACTCAAAGTCACAACTCAAAAAATAAAAGTCACAACTTTTTGACCCAAAAACAGACTCACAACTCACAATAACATAATTAAGTGGAGGCACATCTTCACTTTCACGTTTCCAATTAGTACAATGTTGGAAAATTTTAATGTCTACTAGATTCATAGAACCTGGAAACTTACTTTTATTTTTTGTTTTGTTTTTTGGCTATAAAATATTATAAAGAGAATTAATTAATGGTCAGCTAATCATCGTTTTAATTATGTAAATATGACTATGACTTTGGGAAATTTTTTTAAAATTTTTTTCCAAATGATTGTTACTTTTTCATGTGTATCAGAACACTCAATAAAATAAATTGAATATAAATTTAACTACCTTTAAATCCATTGTTTTCATATTGCTCATTAGGATTACTTGTCTTTTCTTATTTTTAAAAAATCCTTGTTCACTTGAACGTGGACAAAGTTAGGTTCAAAGAATTTATTTGTCTCACATGTATTTACAATTATTCTCGAAGAAGTCGAAAAGATATTTTAGAGTTGATAGTATGTCACGTTATTTATAATTGTTAATAAATACTACCTCCGGTCCTAATTATAAAAACAGTTAACTAATTTGAAGAGATTAAGAAAAGAAATTAAGTTAGTTATTTGTAATAAATATATGTTGTCAATTCTAAAATATCCTTGCTAATCAAGTGTATTGGCTAGGATTATTATTGCTAGAAAGACTACCTTGAGAAAAAATATATAAATATGAGAGACAAAGTAAATTGAGGTATTATATTTAGGACCAAGATAAAACTCAAACAAGGTCTTATATTAAGGACCGGAGGTAGTATTAAATTAAATTAAATATTTTATTTATATAATGATATTATAATTAGTAATAGAATGTCTGTTTCATGTGACATTTTATTTACATCATAATAAAATAGTGAGTGATGATTTTATGGTTTATTTATATGATTTGTCATTATTATATGGGCACGTGATTTTTACTTGATTTGATTTTTTCGGCCAGATTATTTTATTTGATTTGAAAGTTTCAAAAATATATATAAAAAATTTAAATTATTTAAAATTATTTAATATATACAGGATAACAAAATACAATTTTCCGAGTTTATTTGGTGAGAGGATTTATTCTACCGTTCTCATTTTATGTTTTAGTCCATTCCCACATATTTAATAATGTAAACTCTATCCAAATTTTGAAAAATCATTAAAACATGATGTTATGTTATTATAAATATATACAGGATAAGAAAATACAATTTTTTTCCAAGTTTATAATCATTCCATTGCCCTTTTGCAAATGCATGATGCTATGTTAGTATAAATATTATTGATAGTTGAAGAAAAGTTATTTTTATTCATATTTTTATCTAATTATAATTAAATTTTCAATGATATATACATCCATGGTATTTAAATATCTATTTATATAACATAATCATGATACAACTTTTCAAAAAAAAAAACATTAAAGAGCCTAATGAACAATCAGAAGAAAGATAAATCCTTCGCATATCCAATTTTCATTGAGTAAGTGGCCCATCTTATTTTTGGGTCACCACAAAGGCCCATAACTTTTTTGACGTTCAACAACCCCAATTTTGGCACCCACCTAACACCATGGGGCCTTCGTACATAAATGTCTTTTCCGTTTGTTAAAAAAAAAAGGTTTTCACCACAAAAAAAAAGGTTAGGTGGGTTCTAGAGATTAAAAGACCAAAAAATCTTCTAGTTTAACATGATAAGTTTAATTTATCATATTTACCAGACAATTTGAAATAAGAAATTCATTATATATTTAATTTTTTTAAAAAAAATGATAATGGTCAATTATAATTAGAAAAAAAACTTGCTTTCACGTCAACGCCATACGAGAGTTAGAATCTGATATACATGCATACAGACATACATAAGACTAAAAAAATAAAATAAAAACTATGCAATAGTGTATAATTAACTTAACATCTTCACTTTTAAAAGTCCTAGGAGATATAAAATAAAAAACTATTAGATAATAATTACAAAGATACAATAAACGTTATGAAGAGAAGCAACAAAAGGAATTGATTTTCTCCTTTCCAACCACAACCAGACGAGGCATGAGCCTTTGTTTTCCCCTCGGCAACCAATCTTGACATTGATGTTCACTCAAAATCAAAAACAATTATATCCACTCAAAATTTACAAGGCAAGGAACAGAGTCATTCTCTTCAAAACCCACAGAGTTCTGTTAATGCAAGCAGCATCAGGATCCAAAGCCTCATTTGAAAATACCTGGCCCATCCCAATCTACAGAAAGAAGAAAATAGGTTTAGTTTTTTTTTTTTTTTTTGCTTTTTAATAATTTTTTAACACATTCTCCAATAAAATCACAACACGTTCTCAAAGGAAACCTTGACAGAAAACGCCTGAAGCAATTTACCTCTATTGTATCCGTACAGAAATGAGCTATCAGAGTTAATGCTGAGATCCTTCATTGTCCTGCTTGCTCTAATAGGTCCTGAGACTGCCTTTAAACTTGGAGATCTTGGCTGGTTAATGGAAGAAGATACAAAATATAGCTTCTTTTTGCATGGTGAGTTCCCATCAAGTTTTGTTGGATCCACATTCACCGTTCTTAGTTTTGGGGAGCTTGAAGATCTTGCTTTTGCTCTGGCTGATTCTGTTGCTGCCATGTATGGGGGAAGTACAGAAGGGCTTGAAAGCTCATCATTTCCCAGAGAATGTTGCCTTCTGTGAGGAGAAAGTTTTCTTACTGGAGCAAGTTTTGGAGAATATAGGCCTAGGCCTTCAATCTGATTTTGCCTTTGACTCTGAATATTTCTCAGAAGTAGCTGTCTTCTTCCTGTTCTTCCATCTTCTTCCCCTGCTCCGTAATGTGAACTGTAAACTGAATCCAGATCCTCAAGTTCTTTACTTTTGGAAAGTTGAGTATCTACCCACTGCTCCATCCAATACCTCAATCTTCCATTTACCTTCTTTCTCTCTGATTCTGCTGATCTCTGGGATTATATTTCAAGTAAAGTAAATTTAGCATCAGAACTATATATATGCATGATTTTGAACCTAGGTATGGTAATGAAAAAAATTGATATTTAAGAAAAATATAAAGATTTACCCCAAAAGGTTAGCTTAGTTAGAAAAAGTAACATCTTTCTTTAACAATCTGAGTTTTTCTACGTGCGAGGATACTATGATTATGAGAAACCAAAAACAAGAATCAAGAGCTTACTCGATGATTGAACGAGTATTCTTTCATTCGTTCTCTCTTAATTTCTGCTTCCTTTTTGCTCATGTGAGAAACATTTGTCTCTTCCTTCAACAAAATGCTGTCATCCCACCTCCTTTCACCGTTTGAATCCATCTGAAAAACGAATCTATAATTCAGCATTCACATTTTACAAGGTTGTGTAATCTTCAAAATCATTTTTAAGAAAAATATGTCAGTTAAATACCTATAACTTATATTAATGAATCAAAATTTCTCTACTCATGCTTCTTAAAGTTACCATGCTCTCTAAAGTTATAACTTTATTTTCCTGATGTCACACAGACCTCTTAAGAACCACGAAAATAAGTTACCGTCCCGAGTTCTTTAAAGTTACAACCCGATCTTCTTTAAATTACAAACCTTTAAATCGAAAACTCTTGCATGAAGATCATGTTATAACTTTGAGGAGCAAGAGTAATCATTTCAGGATACACTAATAATAATTTATTTCTAGAGTTCTAAAGAGAAATTTTGATTCTTCAAGGCATCCAACTGTCATTAATATAAATTTAAGACTCCTAGACTATCATTTTTCCTCTTCTTTTATAAGTTTCCATGATTTGAGAAAAGAGAGGTAGAATTTGCTTTAGAATTTGCAATGAGAAGAGAACTTGTAAGATTACCCTGATTATCTTGTCCCTTGAACTTGGAATCTCTTGGTTTTCATCATAATCCCATCTTCCCTTAACCATTTGGAGTCTCTTGGCACAGACCTGTGACTGGATATCAACGAGTGACTGCAAGCACTTGAGGGTGCTCATAGTTTGCCGCCTTACTGCTCTGCCTCTAATGATAGCTTGTAGCTTCACTATTCCCTTCAATGCCCTTAGAGCCTTCCTTGCCTGTAATGTCATACCGGTTAAAAAATGATGAGATTATTGGATTAATTCTTCAGACTAAATTAGGATTTTTTTTTTTTTCCAAAAGAAGGATGACTAGAGTGATTTCTTCTCTTAAAGTCTTGAGCCATCTCATTCTTGTTTTTGAAAGTACTAATTAAGGAAAACGTAATCTTTTAAACTAGCAGTTTCACCCTCTGAAATTTTGTTCAACTACGGTTTTTCAGTACTTGATTATACTTCATGAAACTTTCCTAATTCATCTGTGAGCATTTAGCAGAAAAGATAAACATGATGGGAAAAAAGTTGTTTAAGCTATCAGGGGGAAAAAAGGAGCTTGAACAAACTCACAAGATAACCCCGAAAGGTAGTTTGAATTTTGATGGCTGAAGATTCTTCAATCTTGCCATGGCATTGTGATGTGGGTTGAGGAGCCTCAATTCTGGAGTTAACAATTTGTAATTCTTCAGTTTCTTCGTAACATTGATTGCCATTATTGAGCTTTTCAACCTCTTGTTTTGTTTCTTTTTGTGTTGCTGGTGGAGCTGTAATAGAAGGTAATCTCTTTATCTTTAGCCTTCCAATTCCAAAGATCCATTTCCTTCTTTTCTCTTTCTGGGGTAAAAAAAAGGAAAAAGCTGAGTCCTATCAGTCACTAAGAATTACTTCAGAATTAATGAAAAGAGAAAAAGCTGAGTCTTATTAGTTACAAAGAATCATTTCAGAATGAATTAACAGAGAAAAAGGCTGAGGATTTTACTTTTACCTTCTCTGGTTTGGACTGTGCGTCCCATACAAACAGCCTCTTCACGAAACCAAACCAGCTCTTCCTCTTTGCCATTTAACAATCTCACATAGAACAACTACAATTTCTGTGATCTGATAATATGCCCATTAGATAATCCCCTCTTGTAAATCTTCTAAATGTCTCTAATAGGCAACTAAGCAATGAAGTTGTACGTTACAGACTGGAGCATTGAACTCGTGAAGAAACAAACAAATAATTTGCAGAACTTGTCGTAGATTTAAATTTTTGCAGAAGTAGTGGCATAGAAGGCCAAGTGCTGTGCCCATTAACATTAAAGTAAACAAAACGGCAATGCACACAAGTCAAGATAGTGGATAGCATGATGAAAGTTAAGCAGATTTGGAGTGAGATCTAAGTTTGATTGCTTACCCATCTCATGAAATCCTGCAAAAATTCGTTGAAAAGGACAAGAACCACCAATTCAGGGAGCTAGGTGCTTTGAAACAAGTGCTAGTGATGTCAGAAAACTCAGAAAGAATAAAGCCTTGAAATCATCAAACATTCTTTATAATATCAGATACCCAGAAGGTCGAGATTGATTTTCATCAGAAAATGCAGAAAGATGCAGATGTTTTTCTTTTCTTTGTTACTTATCAGGAGGAGCTGAAACTACATACGCACTCAGAAAAGAGGTCTGTGGGTGAAACCAATCATTCACAATTCCCACCCTTTTTCTCCCTCTGTTCAAAATGTGGGCCTTCAAGAGCAAGCATTACACAGAAGAAAGGAAAGAAAAGAAAAAGAAGGAAAAAGAAAAAGAAAAAATAGATAAAAACAATGAAAAAAAAAAAGGCAGAACTATCTTGTTTTCATTTAGGGAGCCTCTTAATGAGGCATGAGAAATTCCTTTCAGTTCAATGGGTCCTCTGGTTTTCTCAACTGTAGCAAGCATGTTCATATGTCTGTTGGGCGTGAAATTACAAAACCATCCCTCCAGTTGGCCCTGCTATTTATGAGAAAATATCAAACATGGCAAGGACAAGCGGCCCATCCTTCTATAACGCGAATTTGTTTTTTTGCAGTTGAATTTAGTTTCATTATTCTGGTACATAAGAATAATTATTATGATGATATATGTCAACAAAAATATATCACTGACGATTAAAGCGCCAAATCACATATTAGAAGTCTTGAAAGAACAGAATTAAGTATTACATCCAAAATGTCCACTTAAAGCAAGGTATTTGATTAACCCTTGAAAACCAAAAGAGTTTTAAAGTCTAAACAATATATAACAGATTCACGCAATTATCCATGAGTTGAAGAGAAACGTATAAACGTGATGTAAAAAAAAGTCACTATTTGAAAATAATTAAAGAGAGTTTAAGGTTTTTTTTCCCCCTTCACAAGTACCTTGTAGATTACTCACTTAAGGATCCAAATTATAAATCCACATAATATCAACATAAAAAATGAATAACTTGAGACTTGAGCTTGGATTGATCATTTTTTTAAGGGGAAAAAAATAAAGTTTTCAGAGGAAGGCATGAATTAATCCATAAACGCTAAAACATCTTCTAGAAAAAACTGACCACTAAAGAAATTTATCAATATAAAAACTTTGCACATGGAAGTCCTAACTTTTGCTTTTTCCCCCTACCAGCTCAATCATTTAATCCAAAAGCTTAGAAAAAAGATAATGCTTGGACATCAAGAAAATATTATTTACTGTAGGTTAGATAAAATTACTGGGTGAAATTCAAGCTTAACCCAAATTACCTCAACCAACCAAGCCAATAATTGTTGATGAAGATTTTCTTTCTTATGCCAAATAGTTAGTGCTCATCAGATTGGGAAAAAGACTGGAGGCCTCAGAGTATTGACATGGCCTTTTCTTTTGATATCATGTGAGATTGGCCCAATAAGGTCAAGATCTCTTATCTATAAGATAAAGAAGAGAGAAAAAAAGAAAAGGTCAGATGGTTACAACTTTACACAATCTCGATGAGGCATTGTTACAGACAGGTGGAAGGTGAGGTGGGGGACTGCATAATTGAGCCAATGTGGAGACACAATGTGCAGAAGGTAAGAGAATGTGTGGAAGAAAACAAGGAAAATTTGGGTTACGAGAGACCAATACAGCTGTCAAAGGACCCGCGGGCAAAAGGATGATTCCGATTCGTCCCAAACATTTTCTCGTAATTTAGCCCTAGAAACACCAATACTAAACACGGTTCAACTTGGCTTTTATTGGGCTCATAAATTCTGGGAAAATGAGTGAGGAGTGAGGAAGATGTGCAGTTATGATTGTCTAAGAGCACGGGCGAATTTTCAAGCAAAGATTCCACAGTAAAAGAACTGTTGAGAGGGGATGAAAGAGATGTTTGTTCGGCGAGAAAAGAGACTTATCGAGAGGAAAACGGAAAGGCGTTTGTGATATTAATGGCGAAGAGGGAACCAGTGTGAAGAGTGAAGAGGGAAGAAGAAAAATTCAGAGATGAGGAGGGAACAAAGACAGCGATTGGTCTGATGAATACTCAAATCAAATGAAAGTGAAACTGCCTCCATTGGATCAAGCATTGCATCTGGGTGTGCAACTGTAACGAAAACATGCTAGAATGAACACGACCAAAATAGTCCGCACTGAACTACACAGCGTTGGTCAAAAGGTGTGGTCCTTGCAATTTATTACCATGATTTTGATTTTGTTATCTAAATTTAAAATCAGTCATAGTGATTTTTAGAAAATATTAACCGAAATAAAATTAAATTTTAGGAACCAAAATCTTTATTTTCAAATTGTAGAGACAAAAGTCAAAATGATATTAAATTTGAGAGACAAAAACAACCGTTTCAAATTGCAAAAAATAAAACTAGAATCAAATTTTGAAAAATAAAAAATTATAGTCCTCGGGTACTTAATATAAGACCTATTTAATTAATTTGATGATATTAAGGAAGTTAGGTAAGTTAGTTAATTATAAGAAATGTGACACATTTTTCCTAAAATACTATAATCATCTTTCTTAATACCTCCTCTTCTTTTACTTAATTATGGTTGAGAGAATATCTATAGGGGTAATTTAGAGAAAGCTGATAAATATGAGAAATGAGTTTTATATTTAGGATCAAAATCAACTCAACAATTGAGTTCTATATTAAGTATCGGAGGAGTATTAACTTGTAAAAAGGACAGACAATGCTAAAATCCAAGCCAATGACATAGTCATATAAAAAACTACATATTAGATTTTAAACAAGAAGTTGAAAACCATGTACTTCCTAATGTTTTTAACTAATTATAAAACTTCCTCACTAATTAATTAAACTCTTCTAACCACTAACTTTTATTGAGGGTAATTTTAATATTTCATAAGAAATACTACCTCTGATATTAAATATAATAGGTAAATAAATAATTTTATTTGTGGCTATTAATGAAATTAGTTAAGATCATTGTTGGTAACAGATATGTGTTGATTTTTTTAAGCTGCCATTTGTAATCATGTGCATTAGAATTATCTCATGATGAAGACTTTTTAATATGTGCAATCACTAGGGATATCTTGAAGAAAAAATTATAGATTTGGAAGTAGACTTTAGACTTATATTTAGAACGAAAACAATATCTTTATTTAGTTCCTCTTAATTTTTTTAGCTCCTCTATTTAGAAGATATAGGAGGTAGTACCTAATTTTAACTAATTTGATTAATTTATATAAAGTTAATATTATATGCTTATAATAGGTACTGAATGGAGTGTCGAGAGTGTGTATAATGGAAACCATTCTAAGTTGACAATATTTTAAAATTATGCTTCTCATAAATCATAGATCATGTGTAAGGACTAAAATTTGTTAAGTTGGCTGCTATTTTATAATTTTACAAAAAATGTATGCATAAATTGTAAATTATAATTACAAATAATTTAATAGTTTAGGACTTAGTACCTCTCTCCGGTCCCCGGCCCCTACCTTCCAAACCAAACAAGAAGGGATTAAAAATATATCTACATTTTAAAATTTCTTATATTATTATATTTCAAGACACAAGTCTATTTATTTAAGAAAATGTTTTTTGTTGATTGACCAATCTGCTTTCACAATGGTTCAATATTTTTTTAATTAAATTTTCAAATTGAACGGTCAAAATGCTAGTTGTATGGTGGCAATTGACTTAGCCTGGAGCTATCAAATGAGCATTAACAAATTGATTAAAAAAATGTTTTTTTTAATAAAGGCACACAAGAATAACTAGTTTTGTCTCATCTGAATATAAAAATTGTACATTCGTTATGTTTTATTAACAATTAAAATTTTAGATAAATTATTAACTCCAAAATGTTTGGCTCAATAAATTCGTTGAAAAATTTTTCATTGATCTATATCGTAAAGATTTGATGCAGTTTTATGTTAGCCGTGAAAAGTCTAATACAACTCTCATCTTTTACTTAACTTGGGATTACCTATAAAACTTAGGTTGAATTTTGATATCAAAACAAACATAATAATATAAATCATAAAAATAAATGTTTAAGTAATACAAATCATGTCAACGATAATTCAACTTAAAATGTATCTTGTTTTCTGAAACCAAAGATATCCTATTTAATTTTTTACCTAGAAAGAATAGATTTAAATAGTTCAATTTTGTTGGCAAAAGAGGTGTCCAATTTATTGGTAGAAAGGTTTCTTATTTTTTTTTAAAAAATTTATTGAACTTAATATGAGTTTAATTGTTAATGCAAATCAGCATAGAACCATTTTTTCCCCTTTTGTTGTCTTTAAACTTTCAAACCCCTTCTCTACCAAAAGAATTATTCCTCTGTCAGTCAGTGGGCAAGCTATATATATATGTGTATATAATTTTTAACCTTATATATATAACATAAAAGTTGCATGAAAGAAGAAGGAGGAGGGAAAAAAAAATCAATTTTCTTACAATATTACGAAAGGGGCCCCTTTTTTATAAAAAAAAAGTTTGCATGAGTGAAAAAAGAGCTTTGGACTTTGGGTAGGACTCAGTTGAACACCCAACTCATTTTTATTTTTTTTAATTGAGTCTAAGCATTGACTAACTAAGGGAATAGAGAAAAAAAATTGGTTCTTTTTTTTGCCAACTAAAATCTTGGTTCTTTTAATTCTATAATAAGTTTAGCGTTGTTAATTAGAATTCATTTTAGTGTGATCAATGGGTTCCTTATCTCATTTTCTCATACCACCGATATTGGAAACTAATAAAGAATTAGTTCATATAGATAATAGTAATAAAGAAACAATTCCTACTCCTGTTAGCATTAGTAGAAAAGGACCAATTAATATAATGAAGGAAGAATTATATTTTTGGATTAAATATTATATTTGTATCGCTCATTCTCGTCTTTAGAGCATTGCAGTTTGTCTTTTATGCTACACTTGATAAGTGAAAAAAAGTGAGGGGAAGGGAAAAGCACGAAAGAAAAATGAAGAAAAACTCAATTATATTTTTGTTTTATTTAATAAATGTTAAGTTTTAGGAAAAAATATATAATTTTATACAAGATTTTAGTTTAGTCTTTTAACTTTAAAAAGTATGTTTTTAGTACTTTTATTAATATTTAATATCTTAATATCATCATTTTCTATTAATGGTTTTAGAGTTGAAGGACTAAAAATATATTTTTAACATATGACCAAATTAAAATCTTGTATAAAATTAAAAAACTAAAAATATACTTAGTCTAAATTTTGCCATATATAAATATTTTCATATAATTAATAAGGTTACTATTATTCATAAAAATTGACCACTTTTTTCTATCTATTTTCTACCTTTCAACCAAGCATATGGAGAGAAAATCACACCCCCTCAGTTTTCTCTTTTCTCAATTTTTCTCCCCTATTTTTTACTTTCATATAACATAATAGAAGTTTTTGATATATTATGTAATAATATGAAACTTATATTTTTTTTAAAAAAAGATAAAATTAGTAGGAATCTACTTGTATTGACGTTCAAGGAGTGACTTTTCCTTTCAGGTATAGTTGATAAAGAAGCCAGCATCAGTCAGAGACACATGTCTCAATCGGATACTTGTGAAATTTGTGGGAAAGCATTGGAAGATGTCAATCACAGCCTTCGCGATTGTAATTTGGCTATATCTTGTTGGAAGCTCGTCGTTCCTGCGCACATTCAAATAGGTTTCTTCAACAAACCCTACCAGCAATGGATGGAAGACAACCTAAATTCAAGAAGCTCCAATCAACTATGGTGCACTCTCTTCGATATGCTTTGTTGGAAATTTTGGGGAGCCTGAAATAGGAAGCTTTTCAACATGAGGAAACTCAAGCCCATAGACTAGTCAACGAAGCACTCTCCTTTTATAATAATGTACCGCTAGGCTAAGTGAGAATGTTTTGTTATCTTTTGTTTTTCTTGTAAATATTAATAAAATCCCTTTTCACTCGAAAAAAAGAAGCTAGCATCAAAATCTCTAAGGCTAAGGCTTATCAAGTAGGTATAAAAGAAATAGCATTCAATTATTCAAAGTTTAATTCTACAATATACAACAAACAACTTACAAATATGTTTGCATTTCTCAACCAAAAATTAAATATTTTAAATTGAAAAAGAAAAAAACTTATATATACTTTCGTATTGGTTGTCAATAGTCATAGGCGTCTCTGATACCAATTGTATCATATACTCATTAATTAGTAAAATATGCATGAGAATTAATTCAATTAAATAATATATCAATTTTTCATTCAACTCAATATGAGACTTCTATCCCACACAACCAAGTTTCTATCATGTACTAATGAGTATTATGAAGCTTATTTATTGCAAGTGAGAATGAAAGCTTGTGGTGTAAGGATTACGAAATATTGGCTTTCATTGCATGCTCCCGATCTTGAAATAATTTGAAGGATTACTTGGCATAATAAGCTTTAAAAGTCTCAGTTCAAAAGGAAAGGAAAAAAGAGAGCTTCATGTGAAGAATATCAAGCAAAAACTCCTAAACTCCTTTAAGAAAATGAATTAAAATATCAACATTTGGTTAAAATACCCTAAAAGCAAATCATATGCATGTCAACTTAATTCAAAGCTTGAATCTAGTTGACATGTACATGATTCCTTTCTAGGATATTTCAATAAGAGATGCAACACACATACCTATTTCTTACATAACTATAAAATTTTTGGGAGAATCCCATTTAAATCCAATTGAATTACTAAAATTTAAAATTAGACCTATACTTTGAACAAATTTCTAATCAGGCCTTAATTAGGCATTTATAAAATGCTGTTAAAAGTCTAGAATATCCCTCAATAATTATAATATAAGTTGTTACTTTTATATTTTTCTTCCTCATAAATTCTTTTCATGAAATTTTTTTTTAGATTTTCCTAAAATGTGAAAATAATAAATCTTTAGTAGATGATAGTAAATTACAACACAGTCCTTGATTCGTATTAATAATTAATCCAACACCATTATCAATATAACAACATAGATATTGATAGATTTTGAAAGATGACCTATAGTTTGCATGCAATATTACAATATTCAGAAGAGAACGAATATCGACAAGTCTTATTTTATAGATATCATAAGAAAAAATTTCAAAGATTACTCCAAGATTGATATCATAGTCCTAAGATAAGCAACACAACTGATAAAAACAGAAGCCTTCAAAGTCACTGAAGATCTTTACCACACCCGAGACAATTATTTTTTCGAGAACAAAGATGACAATCTCTAAATTGTAAGAACAATCTGATGTTGCTTTAAAACTCCTGGATTTTATTCCTCTAGGTAAATTTTCTTTCCCATATTCTTGTAACACATGTTATTCTATTCTCCTAATATATTCTATGTATTCATCTAAAGTGGGATTGTTATACGTGCGAGGATCCCCTTCTACTACCCAAGAAAATTGAGGCAGCGGGGTATTACATTGAGAAAATTGAAAATAATTAGTATTCTAAGTTTTACTATATATAAATATTTTTATATAATAAATAACATTATTATTATTCATAAAAATTTATCACTTTTTTTCTTTCTTTCTTTTTTTTTTTCATCCAAGAATAGGAAAAGAAAATCACATCTCCTTACTTTTCTCTTTTCTCAATTTTTTTCCTCCTATTATTTTCTACTTTCAGCCAAACATAACATAAAATCTTAATAGGTTAAGTAATAATATGAAACTTGTTTTTTTATGTAAAATTAGACTAGGAATGTACTTGCATGGAGTTGTAGTTGATAAAAAACCTAGTATCAGAAAATCTTAACATGATACTTATTAAGTTGGTATAAAAGAAACATTATTGAATCATTTAAAATTTAATTTTACAATATATAACAAATAGCTTATAAATGTATTTGCATTTCTAAACCAAAAATTACATATTTGAACTTGAAAAAGAAAAATGAAAAAAAAAAACTTGTATATACTTTAACATTATGCTATGTAGTTTTTAATTGCCATAAGTGTCTCTGATATCAGTTGCATCAAATACCTATCAATTAGTAACATAAGTACGAGAGTTAACTCAATTAAATAATACATGAATTAGTGTCTCCATATAATAAAGACATTCATTCGAACTAAGTATTCACCTTTGTATTATGTCTATTTATCCTACATTAGCATTACCAGTTCAAGTTTATACGTGTGGACTTCTCGGAACAAGTGCTTGTAAATGGAAAGGCTGTGACTCCTCAATAAGTTATTCACTCATCTACACATGCACGACATATATCACATCATGATGGCATTAGTATGAGTTTTGTTTCTTCGACTGTTTGTGTGCAACATGAACTTTTGTGAGGAGATTTTAAATCTTGCAAGGAAATTAATGCCATTTATATTTTTTCAAAATTCACAAATTATAGTGAAATCTCTTAGCACTTGTGTAACATCCTAGTTTTATTCCTAATATTTAAATAATATTAGAAGGAGTTTAATTTTTAATAAATAAGTTTTATTATCTAGTTATTTAAGAAAAAAAGAGAATTACTGAAAATAAGATTTATAAAATATGTATACAAGAAAATTACTAAATAATAATAATAAAACAGAAAAAAGGGAAGAAAATGCAAAGAAAAAGGACAAAAAGGGGTCATAAATTGTAATTTTATCTCATTTTAACATGAAGTCTTTAACTAGAATTTACCTCAAAAATTTATTTTAACCTTTGGAGGGTGAAAGAGTTAGTTTTTTTTTTTTATCGTCTTTCTTCCTCCTTTCTGGAGCGACTCTACTCTTTCTTTCAGTAGGGTTTTGATATTTATAGATCATTTTGATAAGTCAAATGATTTCTTTTCGTCAAACTCTCTTCATTAAAGCTTTTTAACTCATCTAAATCTATCTAATGATATCAATTTTATACTGTTTAGAGAAAATTTTTGGATTTAAGATTTGAAGCAAGTGTTGAGTTTTGGTGATAGATGAGTATAGTATGGTAAAACTACTTTAGTAGATCATTTTTATTAGTTTAGTTTTATTTATTGATTGATATAATATTTTTAAATGAATTATTTTAGTTAAACAGATATTTATTTGTGAAAAATATGATATTTCACTATAGAACTTTTGATTAGATTATTTACTTAAGTGTATTTGATGTAAATTGAATTTCTAATGGTTTATTTTTTGAGATTTAAGCTTGATAATTTTTGAATTTTAAATATGATGATTTCATGTTTTAAAAATTTGAGAAACATATTTATTAAAGTAAATATTTTGAAAGGTTTAAATGAAAATTATGGATTGTTGGATATATTAATTTTGTGCTAAAAGATTTAATTATGGGTTATGTGAGGTTTGGAGTTTTAGCATAGAATTAGAAACTTAAACTTATATATATATATATATATATATGTGCTCAAGTAATTAATTAAATAGCTTGTATATTGATATGTAAATGTATTGATTGCGTAGATTTGAATTATTGGATTGTTGATTTGAGCACGGGGTTAACTTTGTAGTAATCCTTGTCCTGTTAGACGAGAGGTAACCACTTTCCATTTATTACTCATGCTTATCGGTTGTTTGTGATTGATTGGTAATTATATGAGATTTATGAAATATTATTGAATTATGATATGAGCTATGAAATTATGTTGTTAGTGAAATTGTCTTGTGAGACTTTCTTCACAAAATATATGTGTTTACAATTATAATGATCTCATGTGTTATGAATTAATTGGGAATTGGAAATTCAAATTGATTTTGATATGCTGATAATTTATTATAAATACAATACCTTGAATATTGATGTGTGAGGAGTGGTGGATGTTGATTGATGGGAATTATACCAAAGAGGATATAAGGGGGTGAATTATGTACATTTGAGAATATAAGGTGATAGGGCCATCAGGTATACACTGATTAGTCCTTTGGCCCAATTACTCATTATAGGGTATTAACACCCCACTAGTAAACTAGAAACTAGAAAGAGAATCCATGGTCCGGTCTTGTGCTCTGTGGATTTTGGCCCATATCACTTGATCGGTTAGCTTGTCTAATTATCAGCCACATGGATGAGGATTTCGCCCATGCGTTTAGTCAGAGGATATAAGGTAGGTGGATATAAGGGATGTGAGAGGATTATTGACTCTATTTTGTTATATGTAGTGACAATATGAAATTTGTTTGAATACTATGAATTTGTAATTGTCTCACTTGACATCTCACAAGCACCTGCTTATATGCTTGATAAGTAGGATTGTTGGTTACTGAGGCTTTTATATTGTCCCGTTGATTTAACATTTTTCCAAGTGATAGTTCCTGTTCAGGTCAGTCACAGAAGGCTCCAGAAGTTTAAGTTGCTACTGCAAAATTATAGTGTTTCTACTCTTTTGGTTGTGTTGGATAGATGTATATTGTCATAATAGGACTCATTTCATATACTCTGATATGTTTGAGATTGATTATTTTGACAATGTACTTTTAATAATTGTTGCTGGATTGTATGCTAGTAGAAGGCCTAAGGCCTCTAGGTATTTGCATGTGATTTTTTGATATGAGTTGTGGATCCACAACGATCTTTGACATCAGATGAGTTTTGATTTTAGAAAGTTATAAAAGATATTATTCAGTAAAATTGTGTTATGTGCTTATGGTTAAAAAAGACATTTTGGGCTCATAATGCCCAAATCCATATTCATTGTGAATCTTGATTTGCATGAAGTTGATTTAGAAAAGGCTCTTTTAACCATGATAAACATATTTATATATTAGTTTAAATCTTTTCTATTATGGCTAATCTCATGTGATTTATGATGCTTATATAACAATGATAATATTTTTACATGTTTACAAAGTTTCTTTTCTATATGGTTAACTTTTTAATATTGATTAATTTAAAAGTGTAATAGTTTCGTTATTACAACTTGAGTGCTATTTGTTTATGAATCGGAAAAATGCCTCTTGACCACTAGCCATTGGGGTCATGCTGGCATCGGTGACTTACAAAATCATTTTGGGCGGTATAAAGTTGATTGATTGATTGATTGTTAGAGTATTAATATTCTAATTAATAGATATTATAATGCACTTAATGTTCAGTCCTTCTTTTTCTTGTAATAATTGTTTCCTCCAATAACCTTGTTTTAACTCAATCCTGCCCATTTTAAAGCGAATTGTGTATTACGAAAATTTAAATATAAAGTTGATTAATGATTGATGATAATCGATTGACTGACTAACCATTTTAAAGCAAACCAAGTATTACAAGATTTTAAATATAAAGTTTATAATTGATAATTGATTGGAAATAACCAAAATGTCTTTTGATCGGTTAGTTACCAAATCGTTTTGCATTTATCTATACTTGCAATTAATTTTTAATTTGATACATGTTTTTTTTTTTCGTCTCTTTAGTAAATATTAGCAGTATCACAATTCCCAACCTTTTTATCATGAGTTTCCCTCTATTCAAAATGTGGGCCTTCAAGAGCAAGCATTACACAGAAGAAAGGAAAGAAAAGAAAAAGAAAGAGAAAAAACAGATAAAAAATAATGAAAAAAAAAAGGCAGAGCTATCTTGTTTTCATTTAGGGAGCCTCTTAATGAGCCATGAGAAACTCCTTTCAGTTCAATGGGTCCTCTGGTTTTCTCAACTGTAGCAAGCATGTTCATTTGTCTGTTGGGCGTGAAATTACAAGACCATCCCTCCAGTTAGCCCTGCTATTTATGAGAAAATATCAAACATGGCAAGGACAAGCGGCTCATCCTTCTACAATGTGAATTTATTTTTTTACAGTCGAATTTAGTTTAATTATTCTGGTACATAAGAATATTTACAAATATATCACTGACGATTAAAGAGCCAAATCACATAATTGAAGTCTTAAAACAACAGAATTAAGTATTACATCCAAGATGTCTATTTAAAGCAAGGTATTTGATTAACCCTTGAAAGCCAAAAGATTTTTAAAGAGATTTCTCAACAATATATAACAGATTCACGCAATTATCTATGATTTGAAGAGGAACGGATAAACATGATGTAAAAAAAAGTCACTGTTTGAAAAACGCATAAGTTCTTTCCCCCCTTCACAAGTACTTTGTAGATTACTCACTTAAGGATCCAAATTATAGATTCACATAATATCGATATAAAAAATGAATAACCTGAGCTTCGATTGATCATTTTTTTTTCAAGGAAAAAAAATGAAGTTTTCAGAGGAAAATTCATAAACACTAAAAATTCTTCTAGAAAAGACTGACCACTAAAGAAATTTATGAATATAAAAAATTCGCGTATGGAAGTCCTAACTTGTGTTTTTTTCCCTACGAGCTCAATCCTTTGATCCAAAAGCTTAGAAAAAAGAGTACCGTATGAATCATAATGCTTGAAAATCAAGAAAACATTACTTACTGTGGGTTAGATAAAATTGCTGGGTGAAATTCAAACGTAACTCAAATTACCTCAACCAACCCAGCCAATAATTGTTCGTGAAGCTTTTCTTTCTTGTGCCAAATAATTAGTGCCCATCTGATTGGGGGCAAAAAATACTGGAGGCCTCAGAGTATTGACATAATCATGTGAGACTGGCCCAACAAGGTCAAGATCTCTTATCTATAAGATAAAAAAGGGAGAAAAAACTAATAGAGGTTGGATCCAGCAGAAGGGGCTAGTACCTCATAACGTGATAAACTAAGTTTCGAATCCTTATTAGGAGAGGTGTCCACATTTAGTACTCGATAATACCTCAAATAAGATTACCTCCAATTAGAGGATACCTATGTTTTACAGGGGAAAAAAAGAAGAGAGGAAAAAAAAAAAAGTTAGGTGGTTACAACGTTACACAATTTCAATGAGGCATTGTTACAGACAGGTGGAAGGTGAGGTGGGGAACTGCATAATTGAGGCACTGTGGAGACATAATGTGCAGAAGGTAAGAGAATGTGGGGAGGAAAACAGAGAAAATTTTGGCTACGAGAGACCAATACAGCTGCAAAAGAACCCGCGGCCAAAAGGATGATTCCGATTCGCCCCAAACATTTTCTCGTAATTTAGGCCTAGAAACACCAATACTAAACACGATTCAGCTTGGCTTTTATTGGGCTCGTAAATTCTGGGAAAATGAGTGAGGAGTGAGGAAGATGTGCAGTTATGATTGTCTAAGAGCACCGGAGAATTTTCAAACAAAGATTCCACAGTAAAAGGACTGTTGAGAGGGGATGAAAGAGATGTTTTTTTTTTTTTTGGTGACAGGATGAAAGAGATGTTTGTTCGGCGAGAAAAGAGACTTATCGAGAGGAAAACGGAAAGGTGTTTATGATATTAATGGCGAAGAGGGAACCAGTGTGAAGAGTGAAGAGGGAAGAAGAAAAATTCAGAGATGAGGAGGGAACAAAGACAGCGATTGGTCTGATGAATACTCAAATCAAATGAAAGTGAAACTGCCTCCACTGGATCAAGCATTGCATCTGGGTGTGCAACTGTAACGAAAACATGCTAGAATGAACACGACCAAAATAGTCCGCACTGAACTACACAGCGGGGTCCTATTTGGAAAAAGGTGTGGTCCTTGCAAATTATTCCCTCCGTTCCTTATTATAAGAGACGAATAACCGAAATACCGAATTGTGTTGATCAAAAAACAGTTAAAATTAGTTAAGAACAATTAATGTGCAAAAAGTATAATTTTTTTCCAAAAATGCCCTCATTAATAAGGAGAGAGAGCATGAGAGAGAACAATAGTAAATTCTTAAAAGAAAGAGAAGTGGAAGGAGAGAGAGTGTGAGTTGGAGACAATAAATATGGGTAAAATAGGAAATTACACAAAAAATAGAGACAAATTTTAAGTGTCTCTTATATTTAGGAACATACTATAAGCATCAAATGTCTCTTATAATAGGGAACGGAGGGAGTAACATGATTTTGATTTTGTTATCTAAAATTTAAAATCAGTGATATTGATTTTTGGAAAATATTAACCGAAATAAAATTAAATTTTAGGAGCCAAAATCTTTATTTTCATATTGTAGAGACTAAAGTCAAAATGATATTAAATTTGAAAGACAAAAACAACCGGTTTCAAATTTCAAAAAATAAAACTAGGATCAAATTTTGAAAAATAAAAAATTATATTAACTTGTAAAGATTTTTAAACAAGATGTTGAAAACCATATACTTCCTAATATTTTTAACTAATTATAAAACTTCCTCACTAACTAATTAAACTGTTCTAACCACTAACTTTTATTGAGGCTAATTTTAATATTTTATAAGAAATATTACCTCCAGTCTTAAATATAATAGGTAAATAAATAATTTTATTTGTGAGTATTAATGAAATTAGTTAAGATGATTGTTGGTAACAAATGCGTGTCAATTTTTTTGAACTACGATTTATAAGTATGTGCATTAGAACTACCTTATGATGAAAACCTCTTAATAAGCGTAATCAATAGATATATTTTAAACTTTATTAAAAAAATAGAGATACTTTAAAAAAAATATATAAATTTGGATGGAGATTGTGGATTTATATTTAGAACAAAAAACAACATCTTTATTTAGCTGCTCTATTTAGAATATATAGGAGGTAGTAGCTAATTTTAACTATTGGATTAATTTATATAAAGTTGATATTATATGCTTATAATAAGTACTGAATGGAGTGTGAGTGTGTGTACATGGAAATCATTCTAAGTTGACAGTATCTTAAAATTATGCTTCTCATGGATCATAGATCACGTGCAAGGACTAAAATTTGTTAAGTTGGCGGCTATTCTATAATTTTACCAAAAATGTATGCATAAACTGTAAATTATAATTACAAATGATGTAATAGTTTAGGACTTAGTACCTCTCTCCAGTCCTGGCCCTACCTTCCAAACCAAACAAGAGGGGATGAAAAATATATCTACATTTTAAAATTTTTTACATTATTATATTTCAAGACACAGGTCTATTTATTTAAGCAAATGTTTTTTGTTGACTGACCAATCTGCTTTCACATTAGTTCGATCTTTTTTTAATCAAATTCTCAAATTGAACGGTCGAAATGCAAGTTGTATGGTGTCAATTGACTTAGCTTGGAGCCATCAAATAAGATCGATGAATTGATTTAAAAAAAAATGTTTTTTTGCCTTTTTCGCATAAAGGCACACAACAATAACTACTTTTGTCTTATCTAAATACAAAAATCGCACATTCATTATGCTCTATTAACATAGATAAATTATTAACTCCAAAATGTTTGGTTCAATAATTTCATTAAAAAAATTTTCATTGATCTATATCATAAAGATTTGATACAGTTTTATATTAGCCGTGAAAAGTCTAATACAGCTCTCATCTTTTACTTAAATTGGGATTAGCTACAAAACTTAGGTGGAATTTTGATATAAAAACAAACATAATAATATAAATCATAAAATAAATGTATAACTAATACAAATCATGTCTTATAATTCAACTTAAAAATGCCTCTAGTTTTCTGAAACCAAGGATGTATATCCTATTTAATTTTTTACCTAGAAAGAGTAGATTTAAATAGTTCAATTTTATTGGCAAAATAGGTGCCCATTTTATTGGTAAAAAAGGGTTTCTTATTTTTTTAAAAAATTTATTGAACTTAATATTAGTTTAATTGTTAATACAAATCAACATAGAACTACTTTTTTCCCCCTTTTGTCGTTTTTAACCTTTCAATCCCCTTGCTCTACCAAAAGAATTATTCCTCCGTCAGCCAGTGGGCAAGTCATATATGTGTGTGTATATAATTTTTAACCTTATGTATATAATATAAAAGTTACATGAAAGAAGAAGGAAAAGAACATCAATTTTCTTACAATATTACGAAAGGGGTGGCTTGTAGTTCATTTTAATTTGAATTTTATAAGGCATACCCCTTTTTTATCGGGAAAAAAATTGGGTGAGTGGGAAAAAAAAAAAGAGCTTTGGGCTTTGGATAAGACTTAGTTGAACACCCAACTCATTTTTTTCCCTTGGAATTGAGTCTAAGCATTGAGTTAATTCAGGGAATAGAGAAAAAAATTGGTTTTTTTTTGCCAACTATAATTTTGGTTCTTTTAATTTTATACTAAATTTAACGTTGTTAATTAGAATTCATTTTAGTGTGAATATTAATGGGTTCATTATCTATTTTCTCATACCACCTATATTGAAACTAATAAAGAACTAGTTCATATTGATAATAGTAATAAAGAAACAATTCCTACTCCTATTAACACTAGTAAATAAAACCACTTAATATAATAAAGGAAGAATTATATTTTTGGATGAAATATTGTATTTGTATCAATCATTCTCGCCCTTAGAACATTTTAGTTTGTCTTTTATGCTACACTTTATAAGTTAAAAAAGTGAGGGGAAAAGAAAAGCACGAAAGAAAAATGAAGAAAAACTTAATTATATTTTTGTTTTATTTAGTAAATGTCAAGTTTTAGGAAAAAATATATATATTTAGTTTTTTAATTTTATATAAGATTTTAGTTTTATTTTTTAACTTTAAAAAATATATTTTAGTACTTTTATCAATATTTAAAACATTAATATCATCATTTTTTATTAAAGAGTTTAGGGACTAAAAATATATTTTTTAAAGTATGACCAAATTAAAATCTTATATAAAGTTAAAAAACTAAAAATATACTTTAGTCTAAGTTTTGCCATATATAAATATTTTTATATAACTAACAAGGTTATTATTATTCATAAAAATTAACCACTTTTTTCCTATCTATTTTCTCTATTTCAGTCAAGCATATGAAGAGAAAATCACGCCTCCTCACTTTTTTCGTTTGTCAATTTTTTCCTCATATTTTTTACTCTCAAACAAACATAATAGAAGATCTTGATATATTATGCAATAATATGAAATTGACGTTCAAGGAGTGACTTTTCCTTTTAGTTGTAGTTGTTAAAGAAGCTAGTAGGTTTTTAGAAAAACATTTTTTTGTGATGTAATCCTTTGTAATCCACCCTGTAAATAACTATTTTAAAAGTAATCCTTTTAGTTGTAGTTGATAAAGAAGCAAGTATCAGAATCTTTTAACCTAAGGCTTATCAAGAAGGTATGAAAGAAATATCATTCAATCATTCAAAATTTGATTCTATAATACATAACAAATAGCTTACAAATGTGTTTGCATTTCTGAATCAAAAATTAAATATTTTAACTTAAAAAAAACTTATATATACTTTAATATTGGTTGTCAATTGTCATAGTTTTCATTTTTTTCATTTTTAGGATGGATTCTTGGGTTTATTTTGTGATCGTCCTTCTTGCGTCTGGGTCCGTAACCTGTGTTTTCGTCAGTTCCATCGCCCCGATGCACCAATCAACCCAGTGGAAGAAGACTCGGCCTCAGACTCAGACGTTGAAGCCGCGGTTCCTCCTGCTCTACCCCTTCCTTCGAAGCTTCCACTGCCGCCTCCAGGCAGATTTGCCTTAGGAGACCGCAAGTGTGCTTTGACTTGGATTTTCTAGAGTGTTCGGTTGTTCTGCCTATTTTGTTTCTGTTTCGGGGGGGATTTTTTTTTTGTTTCTGATCGGCTGGAAGTAGCCAGTGATATTTTGAAAGGGTTTTTGAAAAAGCCCACCACCACCGATGATGTAGGCTTTTAGAAAAACCTTTTTTTGTGATGTAATCCTCTGTAATCCGTCCTGTAAATAACTATTTTAAAAGTAATCCTTTCAGTTGTAGTTGATAAAGAAACTAGTATCAGAATCTTTTAATCTAAGGTTTATCAAGAAGGTATGAAAGAAATATCATTCAATCATTCAAAATTTGATTCTATAATACATAACAAATAGCTTACAAATGTGTTTGCATTTCTGAATCAAAAATTAAATATTTTAACTTGAAAAAAACTTATATATACTTTAACATTGGTTGTCAATTGTCATAGATGTTTCTGAAGATAAAAAAGAGTACTCCACAAAGTATAAGAACTATAAGGATGAGCGGTGAAATTAACGAGATTATTAAATAAAACAGCAGAAGTAGTGAAAACAGAAACATGTGAGAATAACTTGATTAAGATATTCACGTCCCTCTAAATGACATTGTTTGAGGTAGCAGCAAACTGTGTGGGATCAATCCTTCTTTTGTTAATGCATATAAGATCCAAATAATTCTGATCAGAAAGCAGGCGATCTCTTCTATTATAAATCCAGTAGAAACTTGCTCAAAAGTATAATAATGCAAAAGGACTTGCAGATTGAGACTTCTTTTTCCAATAAAAATGGCATATCAAGTGACCATGTGGGTAAAGAAGAATATGACAAAAATAATCCCTATTCTGTTTGTACTTATGCAAAACCATTGTCCAAACACGATTGGAGATGTTAACACAACCGTTATTAGTCTGGTGAACCTCAGGCTTGAGAAGCCAAGTAAGCGAAGCCAGTAAGGCTATTTAGCTCAACAAAGGTAAGGAAAGTTATATGCTTTGTTTTTTTTTTTTTTTTAACCAATGAGTTATCGGCTTTGTTTAGTTGGATGGAAGGTTAGGTGTTTTAATAATTCTCTCTCTTTTCTTTTTATTTTGGAGGGAGGAGAAGTCTATATGAAGTAACATAATAATTGAATCTAATAGAAAAACAAGTGATTTTAAACTCACGGTTTAAGTGATAAACTACACAAAATCATTGAATCAAATTGGAAAATAATAATAAATAAGTTATACAATATGCATGTACACAAAAAGTTTGTTTCAATAAAAAGGAGCAGAGGAATTTTAATATTAGGTTTGTTTAGTTTAAAAGGGAGGAGATGAAAAATAACAATATATGGACTGTCACACTTTAATCATTTAAAATTTTTTATCTTTGCTTTTGAAATAAAATAGTTACATTGTGATTTATTTTTACTTTATTTTTTAAAAATAAGTATTAAAAAAATATAATATCTTATTTATTTTTAATAAAATTATTCAAATATTAAATTGACTCTACCGAAAAACTCAAGGTAACATTAACAGATAAACATGGCAACAACAAAGAAGTACATTGATATAAGGATGTTATGAGAGGACCAAATAAAAATGGCCTTGACCATTTAACCCATCAGTTATATGGGCCAACCCCTTTGAGTCATGGTTTCTCAGTTAAGGATTACCCCTTTAACAAACTGGGCCTGTTTCCTCCTCCTCTGTCGATCCCCATCCCTTCTTAAAACTCCCAACTATTACCAAACATTACTATACATGAGTTATGGGAAATTTTTTGTTTTTTGTTTTTGAGAAAATTAAAATGAAAAATATTAAAAAATATTTTTATTGAGGATGATCATAAAAAAATAATTATTTTAAAGAATCAAAGACCAAAATATATATAAAAATACTAAAGCACCCCTAATTAAACTCTACATTTCCTGTACCACATCTCAACTATTTTAGGCTAAAAATTAGGCGGATTATTCGTTATCTTCAATTATTATTATTATTATTTTTATTTAATTCATACATTATAAAAATTTACAATATCTTCTTCCCTCTCTTCGTTAATCACGAGCCTTGAAATAAAGAGCACCCAAAATTTTGGAACAAAAAATTGAAGTTGTCTCCAGCCATGATAAATTGCCCAATCATCTCTATTTCAATTCATTTTTCATTATTTAGTAAACTAGTATAGTACCCGTGCATTGAATTGATACTTTTCTTATATAAGATAAAAATTTGAATCACCACAAAATAATTAGTTGAATATTACATTTCTGTTTCAAGTCATAATTTCAACTTAATTTAAGAATAAAGTATCCATAAGCTTTTGAAATATGTAATATATGTAAATCTATTATCAACATTTTAAAAAAATTTAATTAATAAAAACAAAATGATTAGTGAGTTAAAATATTTTGAAAACCACACAAAGATGTACTTCTATAAGTTGAAAGTGATTGTCATGGACAATAACTTCAAGTTTAGACGCCTTTTTCAAAGAGAATTGCCTCTATAGCATGCAAATAAGCAATTCTCACTAAAAATCAAAAAGAGATTCTAAATCAAGAACTGAAAATATAAACTTAATATAAAACTACCAAAACAATATCAAAATATCCATATTCAAGAAATATTTTATGAAGACAGAAGAAATATAGGAAAGAACTATAATAATAGCTTAGGATTGCAACCCAAAACTTGAAATGTATGCTAAATATGCTTTGGTAGCATTGTATTCAATTATGCAAGAAAACTTCAAAAATCATACAATCTCTTGAAAGGAATATTAGAATACAAAATCATAATATAAATACAAAAAATCAATATCTCAAGCTAATCAATGATATGGTACTCACATATTAAAATGTTGAAACTTCCAAGCAATTGGATGACACAAAATGATACTAAAATTTCATTTTTTTAAAAAAGCTAAAATATGATGAAAATAGAGTAAGGACCAGTAATTTAAAAAAAAAAAAAAAGAAGTAAGGACCAAGGTTACTCCACAATATAGGTGGATGCTTGAATGTCTTCGACTATCCCATCACAAGCATAAACTTTCTAGTATTTTTGTCTGTTAAAAACTTAATAGTATCTGTGCCTTTCTCCTTCTGTCAATTCCCACCAACTTCTCCTCCACTATCATGGTCATCACCTCGAAAGGAGTAAATGTAACTTCTAAGAAATGGATAATATATTCTAAATTCATGAATCGATTATTACAATGGAGAGGAAATATGAAACAACACTTGAGACAAAAAGAACAACAACAATGAGAGGAGGGGAAAGAGAGGAGTCGAAATAAAACAAAATATGGAACAAAAATCAGAAACCTATAAGCTAGATGAACATGTCATCTCCTTTTCACCATCCATAGATTCGAAGACAGTGTTCTATATCTAGATCCGTAGCTCCTTCCTATCCTATTCATTTGGCATTGAAAAGTTACGTTGTGGATCTATAAATATTCAAGATAGAGATGATGATGATGAGCCAATGGGGTAAAGCAACTAATCGAAACTAACTCTATAACATGCATAGCACCCCATGCTCCGTCTAAATAGGCCTACCCACCCTACCTAGTGATTAACTCATTCAATCACAATGATAATGGAATATCAGGAAAAAAATGAAAAGCATTCAATTAATTAACTCAAACACGAGTAAGGCTAACTTGTCCTAATTGAAAAGGAAGCAACAAAACCTTTATTGTCATCTTCCTCGCAACATATAAAAATGGAGTCTCGTGGCTACCACCATGGAGAATAATAAAATAAGACTTCCAATGTAATCTTGTGATAGTAGTTTGTAGTAGATAGCCTTGTCATCTTCGTCGTTCATGAGAAAGAGGAAAAGGACGAGTGTGCACGGCAACATTCATGGCTATTTAGATAATTGTGGTAATTGAATAACTGCCATATCCTCCCATACAATAGGTGAAAACTAACACGTTTAAACTAAACACGCTCCCTCTAGGCATGCATGTACAAGTGATAGGATTTGAATCAGTTTTTAATATTTCTCAGATTAATGGTGAATGATTAAGCAATGGGTTGTTACCAAGGCAGATATATCGGACTATTAGAAACATGGCTAGAAAATGGGTAAAAAATGTGGCCTTTTTTTTAAAGAAAAAAAGAACATTTATTTACTCATAGGTGATGTCACGTGTCATGCTGCCAGTAACTCCTGCTTTGTACTATACTTTTATATATTAATAGATTAATAGATAAATAGATGAGTTCATCGTATTAAATATAACATAATTAAAAAATTTATGTTTTAAATTTTTTAAAAAATGAGTTTAAGTAGTTTCTAACATTAATAAAATATTATAGACGAGTAAACAACAAAGATACAATAAAATTTGGAAAAAGTTAAAAACGAATTATTTTTTTATGATTTTAATCAAAAGAAAAATAATTTTTATTTTTCGTCAAAAATATCTTGCATTACTTATTATGAAAACTTTATATAAATTGAAACTAATTTACTTTTAAAGGTTAAAAAAGGGTTTTTGCATCAATATGAGCTAGCTTCTAATTTTTCTGTTTTTTTTTTCAAAGCTAGCTTCTATTTTTTTTTGATAGAAAAAGCTAGCTTCTAATTTTAATGTTATGGAAAAGATCAAATTGAAATCACATAAAAAATTTATTCTTTTGGTGAAAAACGAATGAGAGACTTATCTTTTTTTCTTTGGCCAGATAATGAGAGACTTATCTAATACTCTAATATATAGGGAGATTCAAATATTAATGATGAAAGATATAATTCATATTAAAACACCGACTATCAAATCTTAGTAGTCAAATTTGAGTGAACATTTAAAGTATATAATTATTTTGTAAAATTATTAAATAAAAAAATAAAAAATTGAAGGATAAACGGAATACTCCCCCTATTTTTCGGCCCATAACTGCTAAATACCACTACTTCAGATGTGAGAGAGAATGTTTGGGTTTGATGGGCAATTTATTATTTATTTTATACACTTGTATTTTGGTTTTTAGTATTTTTAAATATTTATAATTTTTAAGATCTTTCCAAAAAATAGTTTTTTTTAAGGTATTTTTCTTTACTTTTTCCTTTTTTGTTATATGTTTTAATTTAATTCAGCCCAACGCACTCACGCTTGCTTGCCGCCAAAGCTTCAACGGCTTGCTTAAAAAGACAGGGCTTTCTAATTTCGCTGGGCTCCTTCGTCTTCGGTTGGCTGCCTTCATCATAGCATAAGATGAGCAACACAACTGATAAAAACTCTTTAACAGAAGCCTCTCAAGTCGCTGAAGATCTTTACTGCACCCGAGACAATTATTTTCCGGGGAACGAAGATGACAAAATCTCCAAATTGCAAGAACAATCTGCTGTTGCTCTGAAACTCCTGGATTCTATTCCTCCAGGTAAATTTTCTTTTCCATATTCTCTGATGATTCTCTCTGGACTCTCTCTCGTGCTGCGTCTCGAACAAGCGACCCTGCGGCTGAGACCATTACTCCACGCCAGCAAGCCACGCAAGACGCAAGCTTCTTTTGTGGACAAAAAGGTAGCAGCAAGTTTTGATTCGGTTTTAGTCAAAGTATCCAAAATTCACTTCGTTGATTTTTTTCTTCCCAATCATAAATCATCCTCCCTGCTAGAGGAAAAAAAGTTACCCCTGCAACAAGGAACATTTCAATATCTCAGGGGAAGATATTGGATGTATGCCCTCACTATAGCAAAGAAGCAGAGGATCACCTATTTAATTCAGTAAGTACAATAAAGTTGTTAGTTTTTGGGTCTAAGCGCATACACTATTTATGACTGACTTTTCTATTTCTATGCACCAGGTCAAGTTAAATCCATCACTTGCTGATGCTTGGCTATGTTTAAGTAACTGCATTTGTAAGAGAGGGGATCTACCTGCCGCAAAAGACTGCCTCGGTGATGCATTAAGCAAGGTTAATGCTGAAATTAAGTTCCTAATACTTGGCCGAAATTGAAGATGATATTTGGTGGAGCCCAATTGCGTGTCATTTTTCTTTTACTTTTTCCTCCTGTTGATGGATGAAAACTTATCGAACGACAACCATGAATTTTACCCTAACTGATCTTTTTTCATATAATGGGATTCTATTGTGAGTTTGATAGTTTTGGAGCTTCTAATATTAATTAATTGTAACTCTGGGGAGAACAATCATAATCCGGAAAGTGAACATCGATAAACAAATAAACAAGAAAGATAAAATTTTTCTGAGTGTGTATATTTGAGATTCTTCGTTGTTGCTTGAGTAGAAAGCAAAATCAATGTTTTAAGTGAGGGTGCTTGGATTTTTTTGAATACTCCTACGGCTTTGTGATCAAATCTGTTATGGGCTATGATTGTTCATAAGGCTTCTCTTTGATGTTCAGTGAGCACATGGATTTTCCTTGGGGGTGGGTTCTGTTTGACTGAAGAGCGAAAGAGAGGACAAAAAAGAGAACAATAGAAGGCCCTGATGAATATATAGCACATGGATTCTCTTATTTAGTGCCACGCAGTGTCACCAGAATAAAGAATAACAAACATGTGCGACAAATTATATACTCCAATAATATGACAAGTACAATTTTGGCCATCCCCAATACAAATGCTTTAATACCTTTTTCCGTATCTGCTATGTTGTTTAATAAGTGCTCCAGCAATTTCCCTTTTTCTAGATTGGTGGAGGCATTATCTTGATGCAATAGTTTTCTTCTTGATTTTTTGATATTATTTGTTGGGAAAATTTGTTGCAGAGGAGAAATTTATTGTGATGACTGAAGAATTTTATGATTTTAAACATTCCTTATGCAGATATATATTAAAAGTCATAATTTTTCTGTCCGAGTTTCAGTTTTGGGTTGCTATGGTTCTGATTTTGTGAGTTGATTGACGTAATGATAGATATTGGTTGTTCTTTCAGGGTCCTGATAAGAAGATTCTTTGTCAGTTATCAATGCTTACTAGAAAAATGTCAAAAGGTAAGGGACTAAATTGTAAATTTTGTCATTCAATATCTTTTAATTTGTCCAAATTCTTTGGTTACTGTTTGATTGCATGTAAAGTGGGTGTTTCTGGACTAGTTACTTTGGTTCTTTTTATACTGCATGTAAAATTTGAATTTCTATATATCTGTTCCTTCCCAGGTGCTCAGAATGAAGCAGAACTTCTTGAGGAAAGCATTCGACATGCCAAGGAAGCTATTGCTTTGGATGTCACGGATGGGCATTCTTGGTGTAAGATTCCCTATACTACTAACATGCATTCAAAGAACAAACCCTGCTTTGGTATCAAGCAAAAGTTTACACGTTCACTGAATAACCCTGCACATTTGAAGTTCACATCACCTTGTCTTTATTTGAAGTTCATATATTTTTCTTGTATGATGTGGGAAATTTGGCTGTTCATAGAGATGTAAATGACAGGACAAAATATAGTAATAAAGGTCACAAAATAATTTTATTTCCTTCCTTGATATGAGTGGCAACGATTGAAATAAAACATCATGCTGATACAAAACAATGTAGATGGAGGGGAGTGAGGGGACAGGAGAACCAAGAGGTGGGAAGCCTTAGGTGTCTCTTGTGTTGGATACCTCTTCTGTCTTCTCTCTGTTGGACAGGGGAAACTGAATTAGAATTGTAGACAACAATAGTTCAAAATACAATGTTTATTTCATTCAGAGAAGGAATGCATGTATACAAAGAGAGTGAGCCTTAGCAATTATGGCTTAGGCCAACTAACACATAACCTATAATAAATGAATGAATATTTACACTGATATTCTAACAAGAATTAATAGTCTGGTAGCCTTAATCCCAATTTCTTCAGTTTCGCCAACTTTGGAGGAGGGTTATATATAATATTACACACTCTAGAAACAAGGAAATGAATCCATCATTAGACCTCTTATTATCTTTCCTCCCTTTTTTCTTCTGACTCCAACAAGCCCAAGAGAAACTGTATCTTTTTCCTTAATTCCCTAAGGTATTTTCCACATTCTTTGCTTATCCTTCAAATTCAGTTCTGTGATGTGAATGAATAATGCACATTAGTGGCCCAATTTTCTTTCTCCTTTTTTTAACTTAAAATATTTGGCTGTTCCAAACATAAATGGCAACATCTATATGTTTTAACATCATCTGATCTTCTTGACAGAATTTAGGAAATGCATGTTTTACAAGTTTTTTGGTCTCTGGAGCTCAGAATGATATCAAACTTCTAAATTCTCTAAAAGCATATCTAAATGCCGTGAGTATGCTGAAAACTTAACCTTAGTTGTTTGTTTATTTAATAAATTTATCTTCTTTTTTGTTGTTACTTCCATTATAAGAACTTGTTGAGCATGTTGACTCTTAGGATACTCTTTATACTAGTATTGGAATGGCTGGGCATTAGGCCCAAGACAATTATGGTTTTGCTGGTTTTACTATGATTCCTTTATCTAGGAAGATACGAGGGAGAGGCTGGCTTTAGTCAAATCTAGTACTATATATGTTTTTCTGTTGGCAGGATAAAAGAACATGCAGACTTTGCCTAAGAAAACCTTCACAGAGATTATTATACTATGTAAAATTGTTAGTGAATTTTATGTTTTTGTTTTAATAACGTAAGACTTAAGGTTTTTTTTATATCTACCAGGATAAAGATGAAAGAACGAAGTCCAATCCAGATTTACCTTTTAGTAATGGCAATGTCAGTGCACTTGTTCTCCTCTCTGTGTTTTTGTATCTGTGAATCTCTTTCTTGAATTATGTCACATTTCAAGCAATTCACTATGCCTATATTTTCAGTCTTTCTGAAACTTTTAATTTCCCTCTAATGTCCAAATTTATATATGGTCTTGGAATTTACAATCCGGATGATTAGTTGTGGCAAAGGCTAGCATTATGGAATACTTATCTGGCTCGGTCATTTGTCCATCATCACCACAGAGACCAATTTCCGATTTTTCTGTACTTTGTTGTTTCATTCTTGTTGGCGTAATTATAATTTTTTCCTTGCGTTTCATGTCTAGATTTTACTAAAACTTTTCTTAATTTAATTCCTCAGAAAAATTTTGTTTCCCTCTGTCATTTTTATTGAGACATTTTTTTGTGTTCTGGGTATCAGTTTATCACTGTTCTTTCTTCTGGCAAGGAGATATTAAACTTTTCATTACAGACGCACAGAATAGGGCCCGTGAATATGCATATAAGTATGAGCCTATTCCATTTTGGTCACGCTCTTAACATTTTCCAACTCCTAAAATAATAAAATGCACAAAAATAACAATGTCAAAATCATTCACACTGTACGCATTTGATATTGCACACAAACAGTATTTAGTAATGACTTTTGCTTGTTAATTGCAATCATAAATAATTTTGTTACGGTGATTCAGATATCTAGAGGATTATGAGGGGGCAATCAGTGCATTTGAGGCTGTTATTTCAAAGAAGCCAAGGCTGAATGCTGCGACTGAGGTTCAGAAGATAGTCAACCTACTCGACAAGTTGGATGATCTTATGAGGGTAACAAAATTTCGCCATGAGTGGTTAATATAAAGCTAGTGGCTTCTTGATTACTATTTTTATTTGATTTGTTTTGGGAATTCGATTTCCTAATATGGAGGATTCATATAATGATAGAAGCTGGTAATTGCACAAAATATTGACTCTAGTTTATCCCCATTCCCTTTCTCCCCTTCACAAAACAAAAAGTATGAAAGTGAATGATGACAGCCAAGAAATTATTTTAGTGACTTATTTGATATTAGACTTCTTCTGTTTTATGTATAAGATTTATGCACAGCAGGGCCATTTAAGATCCAAGCAAGAGGCAAGTTTGGCCTCATCTTTGGCTGCTGTTAAATGTAAGCTCCCTTCTTAACTCTATATATATATATATATATATATATATTTCAGTTCATAGTCCCTTTAAATTTTGTTGAACTCTACTCACCTCTGTTTTTGTTTTTCTATGTGATAATTAATATACTCCCTTCATTCACATTTTCCATCATGAAAGTGAATTCATCATGCAAAAGAGCTATTGTAGACCATTTATTGAAGGGTTTGAACAGAGCAGTAGCTGTGGACGGAGGGTATTGTGCTTTGTTACGAATGACATTGATGTTTCCCTTTAAGTTCTCATATCCTGAGAATTGCCTTCATGTTTGAATTATGTCCTAACTGCTTTCATGGCTGATCATGTTACTATTTCATTGCATGGTGTATCGAAGGTCTATGCATTATATGCTGATTCTTTTAAGAGTATTTATTTATTTATTTATTTTTGTATAGAATCTTTTCCTATTCAGGCACATTGTGTGGGTTTGTGCGTGCGCTCATGTTGCCACTGAGACAATTTGCTGTTGACGAATACTTTTAACTTATACATGTGTAACTTGAACCCAAAACTGTCGACAAGGAAATGACTTGTTAAATCAAAAGTAATGGGCATGTCAAATAATGGGGGTCGAAGAAAATCTTGAACAAGGAAGAAAATAAACGTTGTGGCAGTTTAAATAGGGTAAGCAAGTGATTAAATCTTGAACAAGGAAGAAAATCTTCGTGTATATAGATAGGTCAGTCAAATAAGCTTGTAGGCTAGGCCTAAATCAAACTAGGATGGGGGCCCTTGATAAGGCCGCTAGCCTATTTCCACTCCTAGTCATAGGAGATGGCTTGGAGGGATTGAATCCTGAGGAAACAATTGAGGAAATAGTTTGAAATCAAAGACCTGGGTAGGCTCGAATATTTCATCATAATTGAAGTGGCTCCCTCATGATAAGGGAGGGATTTTTATAATGGCAAAAGACTATATTTTTTTAATTTATGTAAACAAACTGGGGTGTAAACCGACAAACACATGATAGTTTGTGCAGTGAGTGTGATGAATTCACACATGATCCAAATGAGTCACATTCATCGGTAGTGCATAGAATACTATATCATTTGAAGGGTACATGAGGAATGTGATATCTTTTTAGGGTTAAACCTTAACTTTTGAAGCCTATATATGGATGCAGACTATGCAAGATCTCCAGTCATTGGGAAAGAAGTTGTTGATTAATATTGCTCACTGTAGTGTGGAATAGAACTGAAGAAAAATATTGATGTAGATTGACACCTTACTAAAGAGGAAGTTTATAGCAATTTAACTTTTGTGCGCTCCATATGGAATCAATGAGAAACAACGACTTAAATTCCCAGATGGTTTCACCTTGGTGTTCAAGTTCAAAGCTTATTTTCATCAGTGATCTTGAGAGACGATTTTCTCCCCTTACTTCTATCATTGGCTTTAATAATATTATGATGTAATAAATAAAATAAAATGCCTACATGCGTACTCATGAATAACTACTCAGAAATTAATTTGGGAGCCAAGTTTGGCATCTTATGTTACTTGTTTCGTTCTGCAGATACTACTTGCTTCGTGATTCAAATCAAACTTGCTTCGTTCTTACAGTTTATGGTGTGCGTAAGGATGTGGTAAGAATTGGTTTCTGCAGTTTTATCCTATTTTCTTTCTCCTCCTTATGCAATTTAGGCACAGTTTTCTTTTTCCTCAATAAACATCAAGGACTTTAGGGTGATAAACCAGTGGGATGACTGGAGCTTAAGCTGAGTCATTTGGATGTCTGTGCGTTTTCAAGTTAGTAGAGACACTCTTAAGTTATCATTATGTACTTAAAGGAATACTGCATTGTACTTGTTTTGGAGTACCTAAAGATGATTTGGTAAGGCTTGAATTTAGAAGTTACATGCTTGGTGAAGATAGCATGGCCAAAACATAAGAAGAAAAGAGAGGGGAAAGAAAGCAAAAGCATATCTCTTATTGGTATTTGCTTCAACTTCTTTTTCAGATCAAAGGAAACAGATTGGTTGACACTGCTTGACCCTAAACTCTGTCGTGTTGATTTTTCATGGAAGGGGAAGGTGTGGTTTTTTTGTCCAATTCATGCTAACTCAAACTTACTACTACCTCCCATCCTTAATATAAGAGCTAAACAGGAGATTTATTTTTGTCCTTAATATAAGATTTCAATTTAGTTGATCTCCCAAATTTATCCCTTCCTGCCCAAAATGTCCCTATTAATTGCACATGTAAAGGGGCAGTTTTAATGCATATGATGAATAAGGATATTTTAGGAAAGCCAACACATATTTATTACATATAATTAAATTAACTAATTTTGTTAATATTCTCAAATTAGAAATGTAACTCTTATATTAAGCACTTGGGGTAGTACGTTTCAGTATCACCAGCATGCTAATAATTTCCTGATTCTTTAGTGTCTCCATATAATAAAGACATTCGTTCTAACTAAGTATTCACCTTTGTGTTATGTGTATGTTTCTTACATTAGCATTACCTGTTCAAGTCTATATATGTGGACTTCCCGAAACAAGTACTTGTGAATGGAAAAGCTATGACTCCTCAACAGGCTGTTCACTCATCTACATATGCACAACATATATGCACATCATAATGACATTAATGTGAGCTCTATTTTTTCAGCTGTTTGTGTGCAACGTAAACTTTTGTGAGGGGATTTTAAATCTCGTGAGGAAATTAATGCCAATTATATTGTCCCAAAATTCGCAAATTATAGTGAAATCTCTTGGCAGTTGATTGTCATTTGTTTATGAATCGGAAACGAGCAATATGTCTTTTGACCACTAGCCATTGGGGTCATGCTGGCATCGGTGACTTACAAAATCATTTTGGGTGGTATAAAGTTGATGATTGATTGATTGTTAGAGTATTAATATTTTGATTAATAGATATTATAACGCACTTAACGTTCATCCATTCTCTTTCTTGTAATAATTGTTCGCTTCAATGACCTTGTCTTAACTTGACCCTGCCCATTTTAAAGCGAATTGTGTATTACAAAAATTTAAGTATAAAATTGATTAATGATTAATGATAATTGATTGATTCACTTATGATTGATGATTGTCCATTTTAAAACAAAGAAAGTATTGCAAGATTTTAAATATAAAGTTTATAATTGATATTTGATTGGAAATAACCAAAATGTCTTTTGATCGGTTAGTTACAAAATCGTTTTGCATTCATCTACACTTGCACTTAATTTTTAATTTGATACATTTTTTTAAAAATCTCTTTAGTAAATATTGGGAGTATCACAATTCCCAACCTCTTTATTGTGAGTTTCCCTCTATTCAAAATGTGGGCCTTCAAATATTCAAAATGTGGGCCTTCAAGAGCAAGCATTACACAGAAGAAAGAAAAGAAAAGAAAAGAAAAAGATAAAAATAATGAAAAAAGAAAGGCAGAACTATCTTGTTTTCATTTAAGGAGCCTCTTAATGAGTCGTGAGAAATTCCTTTCAGTTCAATGGGTCTCGTTTTCTCAACTGTTGCAAGCATGTTCATATGTCTGTTGGGCGTGAAATTACAAGACCATCCCTCCAGTTAGCCCTGCTATTTGTGAGAAAATATCAAACATGGCAAGGACAAGAGGCCCATCCTTCTACAGTGTGACTTTGTTTTTTTTGCAGTTGAATTTAGTTTCATTATTCTGGTACATAAGAATAATTATTATGATGATATATGTCAACAAATATATCACTGACGATTAGAGAGCCAAATCACATAATTGAAGTCTTAAAAGAACAGAACCAAGGATTACAGGGGTATTTGGATAGAATCAAAACCATAACTTTAAAAGTGCTTTTACGGTATACGAAATAAATATATGGAGGAGTTTGTCTCGTTTTTTGAAAAAGTGCTTCCAAACACCCATCCAAAATGTCTATTTAAAGCAAGGTATTCGATTAACCCTTGAAAACCAAAAGATTTTTAAAGAGATTTCTCAACAATATATAACAGATTCACGCAATTATCTGAGTTGAAAAGGAATGTATAAACCAATGATTAAAGAACCAGATCGGACTGGTTGAACTGTCAGCCGGACTTGTTAACAGCTTGGTTTGGACAAAAAAAAAAACCGTTCATATGGTTGTGCCGGATTGGACCGAAGTTGAGTTATCATTAAGTTGGAACCTGGAGTTAGACTGGGAACCAAAATGGTTTTTAGAAAACTGGACAATTTTTTAGTCTGACTGAAAAAATACTAAAAAATAAAAAAATAGAAGAAAAATAAAAAAAATAAAATAAAATTAAAATCAAACCAAATCTGGAAAACTAAAATTATATTAACTCGTAAAACAGGCCGACAATACTAAAATCCAAGCCAATCACAAAGTCATATCAAAAACCACATATTAGATTTTTAAACAAGAAGTTGAAAACCATATACTTCCTAATATTTTTAACTAATTATAAAACTTCCTCACTAATTAATTAAACTCTTCTAACCACTAACTTTGATTGAGGGTAGTTTTAATATTTCATAAGAAATACTGCCTCCGGTCTTATATATATAATAGGTAAATAAATAATTTTATTTGCGGGTATTAATAAAATTAGTTAAGATGATTGTTGGTAACAAATATGTGTTGATTTTTTTAAACTGCTATTTATAAGCATATGCATTAGAACTATCTCATGATGAAAACTTATTAATATGTGCAATCACTAAGGATATCTTAAAAATATTTTATAGATTTGGAAGTAGACTGTAGATTTATATTTAGAACAAAAACAATATCTTTATTTAGCTCCTCTATTTAGAATATATATGAGGTAGTAACTACTTTTAACTAATTTGATTAATCTATTAAAAAAATCGTAACTATACCAGCCATGACACAAAGTACATGCTTCCTAGATGTTTTTCCTAATTTTTATTTTCCCTTTTTTTGGGGTAGAAACTTGGCTTTTACGGAAAAAAATAAAAACCATTTAGCTACACATATGATGCCACATGTCGGCCCACTAGCAACTCTTGGTTTATTAATAATTAATAAAAGAAACAATATATGATGTTATTAGGAATTTTTTTGTAGAAAATTGCATTTAAAGATATTTAAATGTATAATAAAAAACTGTCACGATTATATATACCTCAATATCCTCATAACCAATTTAAAAACTACCAATTATCGAAATGTATTTATAAAACTGCCATGATCATATAAATCACAGTCGGATAAATATACTCCAATATCCTCATAACCAATTTATTTTAGGAAACTACTGATAAAGATATAATAAAATCAAAATATATTTAAAAAACTGCCACGATCATATAATAAAAAACTGCCATGATCATATAAATTACGATCGGATAAATATACCCCAATATCCTTATAACCAATTTATTTTAGGAAATTACTGATAAATATATAATAAAAAACTGCCCACGTTTCTGGATTTTGTGATTATAGCCCTTCCTATAATTTATCAATTTATAAATCAGATCATATAAAATAATTTGAAAAAAGAAGAAATTCTGGGTTTAAAAAAGAAGAAATTCTGGGTTTGTTAGTTTAAACCAAACATGATTATCAAGGCGGATATATAGGACTATTAGAAAAATGAGCAGAAAAATAGTTTTTGTTTAAAAAAAAGAATATTTATCTACCCCATAGATGATGCCATGTGTCGTGTTGTCAGCTACTCTTGTCTTGTACTCTACTTTTATATAATAAAAGTATTTATAAAACTGCCATGATCATATAAATCACAGTCGGATAAATATACTCCAATATCCTCATAACCAATTTATTTTAGGAAACTACTGATAAAGATATAATAAAATCAAAATATATTTAAAAAACTGCCACGATCATATAATAAAAAACTGCCATGATCATATAAATTACGATCGGATAAATATACCCCAATATCCTTATAACCAATTTATTTAGGAAATTACTGATAAATATATAATAAAAAAACTGCCCCACGTTTCTGGATTTTGTGATTATAGCCCTTCCTATAATTTATCAATTTATAAATCAGATCATATAAAATAATTTGAAAAAAGAAGAAATTCTGGGTTTAAAAAAGAAGAAATTCTGGGTTTGTTAGTTTAAACCAAACATGATTATCAAGGCGGATATATAGGACTATTAGAAAAATGAGCAGAAAAATAGTTCTTGTTTAAAAAAAAGAATATTTATCTACCCCATAGATGATGCCATGTGTCGTGTTGTCAGCTACTCTTGTCTTGTACTCTACTTTTATATATTAATTAATAGATGCTTATAACAAGTGTTGAATGGAGTGTCGAGTGTGTGTATAATGGAAACCATTCTAAGTTGACAATATTTTAAAGTTATGCTCCTCTAGACCATAGATCATGTGCAACGACTAAAATTTGTCAAGTTGGCGGCTATTTTATAATTTTACAAAAAAATGTATGCATAAATTGTAAATTATAATTACAAAGAAGTCAATAGTTTAGGACTTAGTGCCTCTCCAGTCCTGGCCCCTACCTTCCAAACCAAACAAGATGGGATGAAAAATATACCTACATTTTTAAATGTTTGGGAAAATTAATCTTTTAGTCTTTTAAGTTTTAACTCACTTATAACTCAATCCCTCAATTATGACTCGGTGCTACTCAATTCTTAAACTTTTGACTCACTTATAACTCAATTCCTAATCTTTTCAAATTTAATAATTTAATCCTGATCATATATAATTTATTTTTAGTCATCAAATAATTATCTTACATAACAAAAAAAGCTATTTAATACCACTAAAAATTGCTGACATGTCATCCAATTCAACTTATATGTATATAATATTTTTTTAGGGGAGAAAAAAATAGTTCGTCTTCTTCCTCGTCCAGTAGAAATGAAAGGAGGAGAGACCTTTGCACCCATACTAAAACGAACATCAAAACACAAGCTTAAAAGCAACATTCTTAGCAGGAATATCATGATCAAATAGAAATGAATCAGAAGAAATTCCTTTACCTCTCAAGTTAATCACAGAAAAAAGGAAGAGAAGGATCACTGAGGATTTGAAGGAATAGAATTGCACTGCTTGATGAAGTTTCCCAATTGGCAGATCTTAGAAGTATCTATTATATTGAGTTTTCTTATTTAAGCAAGTAGAAGAGAAAATGAACATCAAATTGAGTACCCTTCACAAAAATTCTACAGCCCTTTGCTTCGTCTCCTTTTATGAACGCTCGGCTAATCGCATATTGATTAGCTATGTAACAACAAGATTGTAGCAAAAAAAATAATATCAACTGAGAGTCATAGAAGAAATCAATTGGCATATTGTAGACCTTATGGAGGATAGTGGAACTCCTCTTATATACAAGGACAACTTGATTATTAGGATGAAGCAAGAAAATGTAATCAAAGAGTGACAAAATTTCAACCAAGAGAATTTCAATTTCATCATCCAAATTTTGCCAACTATTGATACAATCATCAAATGAAAAATTCATCATGTGAGAAATTTCTAATTTTAGATTCTGTTAATCAAGCATTTCTTATAAAATATAATATCAAGAAGAGCAATATTGTTGAACATTTTTAGCTCTACAACTATCACATTTTCAGAATTAGATGGTAGAAGAAATAATCTTTGTTTAAAAGATGACTTATAATTTGCATGCAATATAACAATGTTCAGAAGAGAAGGAATATTGACAAATCTTATCTTATAGATATCATAACAAGAAATTTCAAAGGTTGCTTTAAGACTGATGCCCCTCTAATTTCAATTCTCTGCATCCTTACCATAGCAAAAGATTCCCAATAAATAGAACTTATGGTTTGAAGTCTAGATGAGAAAGCAGCCAGCAAATGTATGCTTGAAAGGGTACGGTTAAAAAATATTATTCTATCATTTGAGGCCTATTATAGAGTAAGAGAAGATCTTTTGATTGAAAATAAGCTGATAAGAAATCACAAGTTCTAATAGTCCATTCTATATTTTAGGTTGGGCCTTCTCAAAATTTACATAACTAAAAATAGTAGTGACAATTCATAAAAATTATTTTGATACTTCAACAATTAATCTAAATATATCAACTTTATTGTCACTAAACTAAGATCACCAATAAATTTGAATGATACTATAATTTATATGTAATTCTCAAATGTTACTAAAAAGAGAAAAATGATGCAAGGCAAAAGATTATGTGCAAAAAAGTAACTCCTATTTACAAGAACATTTTAGTATTACTTTCAAAACTCTTGATTTCTACAATATAACATGATATGCTTCAAAATTAAAAGAAAAGAAGCAAGTAGGACATAAACAATATATTTCAATAGCTATACTTGACAAAAAAATTTTACATCATTTCTCTCCAAATACTAAACACAAAAGAAAGACAATTACAAGTTTTGAAAAATTAGAAATATTTAAATATAGAGATAAACATAATGTTGTTAAAGGTACTTGATACTAATTGATGAGCATATCTAATATTGACTGGTATAAGAGATACTCGGTTATTCATAATCAGATAGGAATGTGATAAAAAATTATTAACGACTAGAAAGTAATAAGTTGAGATATCTAAGCAACTAAATTATACAAATAATCTATCTTCAATATAACTCATCATTGTTCATAGACATTTAACTTAGTCACTTAATTTTTAAATGAATGTTTAATTAAGTTCACAATTATTTTCATAATTACTTAAGGGTATTTAGTTTAACAAAAATGAAGAAATTTATGTGCTTTGTTTTTTTCTTTTGAAAGGACAAGTTTATATAAAGCAATATAATAATTGAATCTTATAAAAAAAAAATAAGTGATTTTAAACTTACAGCTTAGTGATAGACAACTCAAAATCACTGAATCAAATTGAAAAATAATAACAAATAAATTATACAATATGTATCTATACAAAAATAAGTTTGATTCAATAAATAGGAATGGAGAAATTTTAATATTATTTTTATTTAGTTTAAAAAGGGAGGATATGAAAAGTAATACTACCTCTTGTACTTAATATAAGAGTTAGTTGACTAATTTGAATAAATTAAAAAAAATTAATTATATTAGTTATTTGTAATAAATAGATGTTGTATTTTCTAAAATATCCTTACTAATCAAGTATATTGGCTAGAACTACCATTATTATAAGGACTATCTTAAAAAAATAGATAAATATGAGAGACAAAATAGATTAGATCTTATATTTAAGACCAAAATAAAAGCCAAACTAGCTCTTATATTAAGGATTAGAGGTAGTAATATATGGACCGCTACACTTTAATTATTTTAGAAATTTTATCTTTGTTTTTTAAATAAAATAGTTACATTGAGATTTATTTTTATATTATTTTTAAAAATAAATATTAACAAAATATCATCTTTTTTAACCAGCAACAAAAATCTCATATTTTATTTTTATTTTTTAAAAAATTATTAAAATATTAAATTGATTCTATCACCTTTAATAACTTGGAAAGAATGTTACGAGAGGACCAAGCTTAGCAAAAAATAAAA
>NW_021637919.1:0-29202 GCF_004799145.2 Neltuma alba | reverse complement strand
ATAAGACCCTAATTCATTTTGTCTCTCCATATTTATGCATTTTCTTCCAAGATATTCTTCTAATAATGGTAGTTCAACCAATACACTTGATTAGCAAAGATATTTTATGAAAGACAACACATATTTATTACAAATAACTAACTTAACTTATTTTCTTAAACTCCTCAAATTAGTCAACTAACTCTTATAATTAGGACCGAAGGTAGTATTAAAGATAAATCCTATCAAATGGCTTAAGGTACAAATTAAACCAAGTATATAATTAATTCTCAAAAGTTTAATATATCGTGAAACGCAAAAAAGAAAAAGAAGTAAAGGAACAAAATGAGGATTGTGAACATGAGACTTCAAAGATTCAAAATCATGATCAAGGTTTGTAAAATTTTATGCCACGCACCATTCTCATTGAATTAAATTGTCTGCCTCACCATTTTCATTTTGATCATGTTCCTTCTGCCATACACTACATATGCAAAGGGCTTTTTTAGATAAATACTATAAACAGTAATTCATTTTACTCAGATATCTTAGCATAAAAAAATTCATTGAGAATACACACTTCAAAATCGTTCAGGCAAAGATCGAGTTTAAATTTATAAAAAACTCGTTCTTACTAAGAACAAGTTTAGTGAGTCCCATATTAAAAATTGTAGAACTCGTTCTTGCTAAGAACTAGTTCAATGGATCCTACCTTAAAAAAGTGAAGTTGTTAACAACTTTGATTTGTTTTTTAGTGTCATTGTCTTTTTTTCTTCAGCTCCTCCGTCCTTCCATTATTCTTCTTCCTTTTTAAGTTTTTTTATTCTTTTGTAAGAGAGGTGGTGGTGTGTGCTATCTTCTTATATCTGTTTTGTTTCAACTTAAAACTTGATTTTTTTTACCTAATTAAGGTAAATTCTTTTGATTAACTTTTTTTATAATTTTTATGTGTATTTTCTTAAATGATGAGTAGAATTTTATATTTAGTCATTTTATATGTTGCCTTGTAGACCTTGTATACATTGAATTTTATATTTCTTTTATATTTTTCCAAATACTATAGTCAAACTCAATTCCCACTATGTAGTATTTGAAGAATTGTTTTTACTATAGACAAGTGACAAACTTAAAATTCAATGTATACAAGGTCTACAAGGCAACATATAAAAATGATTAAATATAAAAATTTAAACAAACTTAATATATAAAATGACTAAATATAAAATTCTTCCCATTATGTAAGAAAATACATGTAAAAATTAAGAAAAAAGTTAATAAAGAGAATGTACCTTAATCAGGTAAAAACAATCAAATTTTAAGTTGAAACAACATAGATACAAGAAAGCAGCACACACCACTAGCTCTCTTATAAAAGAAGGAAGAAACTTAAAGAGGAGGAAGAATAATGGAAAGACGAAGGAGTTGAAGAAAAAAACACAATGATGCTAAAAGACAAAACCAAAGTTGTTTAAGGTGTGAACAACTTCACTTTTTAAGATGAAACCCGCTGAACTTGTTTTTAATAAGAACAAGTTCTACAATTTTTAATGTGAGACTCACTGTATTTATTCTTAATAAGAATAAATTCTTTATAAATTTAAACTCGATCTCTACTTGAACGATTTTGAAGTATAGTATCTCAGTAAATATTTTTCATGCTATAATATCTGAGTAAAACAAATTACTGTTTATGGTATATATGTAAAAAAAAAAGCCTATACAAATTTAAGCCCAAACTCGTGCGTTCCGCGGATCTTCCCTTCAATTAAATTTCTGCCTCACCATTTTCATTACTTTAATATAGCGAAATTTCAAATTACCTTCAGATTACTTTAATAGGATGAATGAAAAAAAAAAACCCTTAAAAATGTTCCCACGTGCATGTAAAATATTTAGAGGCTCTTGCATGCGAGCTCCACGAGTACCTCTGATCCGTACAAATGCCCGCATAAAATAGAGAGTGGCATGTACGTACCCATTGTGGCAGCTAAGTCTCAAGAATCCAATAATGGAGTCGTCTTCTTCTTCTTCCCCTTTGAAAATCTACTTCATCCCCTTTCTCACTCCAAGCCATATGGTTCCTCTGTTCGAGCTCTCTCGCCTCTTTGTCGCACGTGGCCACCACGTGACAATCCTTACCACCCCTTCCAACGCTCGCTCTCTTCAGTCTTCGGCGGTCTCCGATCACAGTCATCTTCTTCGTTTTCAATGTGTTCAGTTCCCTTCCAGAGAGGTGGGTTTGCCCGACGGCCTTGAGAATCTCTTCCAGGCCACCGACTTCGATAGCGTTCTCAAGTTCTTTCAAGCCTTCGGCATCCTCCAGCAGCGTATGGAGGATTTCATGGAATCTGACCCCCCGATTGCATTGTATCTGACTCCTTCTTCCCCTGGACCTCCGACTTCGCCAACCGATTGCAAATTCCCAGGTTGGTTTTCGACGGATACTCTGTTTTTGCCGTCTCTTTGATTGAGGCTGTGAGAGGACCCGACTCGCCCCACCACAAAGCAAAGTCTGAGTCCGACCCGTTTCTCATACCGGGTCTTCCTCACCCGATCACCATGACATTATGCCAGCTTCCGGATTACGTCAAAACACCTGACAGTTTCGGGATGATGATGGAAAAGTTCAGAGGGGCCGAGTTGAAGAGCTATGGTCGCTTGGTAAACGGTTTCGTCGAGATTGAAGAGGAATACAAAGAACATTACCAGAAAATCATGGGCTATAAGATTTATCATCTGGGACCTTCTTTTCTGGTGAACAAAACCGATCAAGAGAAATCTGAGAGGGGGATGAAGAGCATGGTGAGCGACCATGAGTGCTTGGACTTTCTCAACTCGAAGCCACCGAACTCAGTGGTTTACATTTGCTTTGGAAGTTCGTGTTTCTTCTCTGATACACAATTACACGAGATAGCCTCTGGGATTGAATCTTCAGGCCACCCTTTTATCTGGGTTGTTTTCAGGAAAGATCAGAATGATGAAGATGATCAATGGCTGCCGATGGGGTTCAAAGATAGGGTGATGAAGAGAGAGAGGAGGGGGATGATCATTAAGGGATGGGCCCCCCAGGCCTTGATCCTGGAACACGAGGCGACTGGAGGGTTCCTGAGCCACTGTGGGTGGAACTCGGTGATGGAGGGGATATGTGCAGGGGTTCCGACGATAACATGGCCGTTGACGGCGGAGCAGTTCTACAACGAGAAGCTGATAACCCAGGTGCATGGGATCGGAGTAGAAGTCGGGTCAGAGGAGTGGACCGTCACCGCCGGGCACGAGAGGAAGAAGGTGGTGAGTAGGGATCGGATAGAGAAGGCAGTGAAGAAGATAATGGACGTCGGAGATGAAGCGGAACAGATGAGGAAGAGAGTGAAAGAGCTGGAGAAGAAGGCGAAAGCCGCCGTCGAAGAAAGTGGGTCGTCGCAGAAGAATCTAACATTGCTGATAGAAGATCTTGGCCGAAACAGAGCAGAAAGGAAAGCAACAGTCACCAGACCATAGGAGTTACTGAGTTAGCAAATACCGTTTGGTTCATTCTGGAATAAGCTCCATAATAAAACCAGACAAGACCATGACAGCTGGTCGCCCTGAACCAAGTTATAGAACAAGTGATTAGACTAGATTTTTTTTTTTCCTTCCATATTTCATAACTTCAATGTTTCTTTTTACTGTTGTTGTGTATTACTGGACATTCCTATAGATTTATAATTAAGTTTTAATGTTTTGGGATGAGTTTTATATGATTATTGTTCTCTTAGATCATGTTTACCAAGTTAAAATCTTATCTTTGAATTTTTTTTTTTAAAAATAGTAAATTGAGATCCGGGATTATTCGGACTAGTCCAAACAATCTGACTAATCAAGTCTAATCCAACCCAACCTCAAGTATCTACTGGAATAGACCAAATCATAAGCTCCCTTGTATAGATTGAGATCTTCTTTAGACTAGACCTTACATTGATGACTAATTCAATTCAGGCTAGTCCATGTATATACGCCCCTCCATCATGATGATCTTAACCACATTGTGGGAAAGCAACATATATAAATATATATATATATCAAAGCATTAGTGTACCTTCTTGTAATAGGCTCCTTTGTATTTTACCATGTTTTAATTAATATAAAACAAAATGGTATTAAAAAAACTTATTTATTTAGAAGGATTAATTTATTTCATAGAATAGAATTGAAGTATATATAAATCAAGCAATCAACTATAAACCTCTTGGAAACTATGCCGCCTGTATTCCTTGGAAAATTTATTTCCTAAGAAATTTGGTAAATTAAACCAAACAGCTTTTATGTTAAGAAATTAGAATAATGTCGGGAAAAAAAATCAAGTTCTTAAAAAAATATTTTTATTAAAATACACAATAATCTTATTTATTTTTCAAAATGGATGTAAACATATTTCCTTATTTTAAAATATGGAATATCCAAACTAGATCCCTCTGAAATATATGTCAACGCGAGATGAAGTAGAAAGAATATTTAAAAAGAAAAAAAGGTTTCACATTGACCCATAGAAACCTCCTTTGAAATAAACAAACATATGTAAGTACTACTTCCGGTCCTAATTATAAGATCTCGTTTATAATCTATAAACGAGATCTTATAATTAGGACCAGAGATAGTATAACATACTACTACTTCAAGCACTTAATATAAAAACTAATTGGACATTATATTTGATACTAAGTATAATACTTTAATATATTTTTCTCTGGATTTTATAATTTTTTTGGGTAAAATATCCTTATTAATTGTAAGGGGTTTCCACTAAGAGATAATTTCAATGTACAATAATTTTAATGTACACAATTAAAGAGAGTAGTTTAAGAAATTAGTTAACATATATTTGCTATAATTAACCAACTTAACTAATTTTTTTAATCTACTTAAATTTCTTATCTAATTCTTATATTAAAGACAGGAGTTAGGCATAATAACTAGAATGTTTTTGTAATCATTTTAGAATCATGTGTGAATAATTTCAGGAAAAAATGACCAAAAATGCTTATTAAATTTTAAATGATAAATAGGTGATTTTGAGAGATTTTGATATATAAAAATCATTACAATAATAGTCAAAACTATTACAAGAATAGTCAGTGTAATCTAATTATCATTTTGAAATTCAACAGGTATTTTTTTAATCATTTTTCGTAATATCTAATATATATAATTGTGTATTTTTTGTGACCACTCTAACAACCACTTTTGAAGCAAAAATCAATGTTTTGTGGGGATTCCATCCAAAAATTCGAAAAAATCATTAAAAAAAAGTAATTAATGAACTAAAAATCATGGTTTGGAGAGTTGAAACCATGATTTGTGGAAAAGCAATATCGTTAAGCTTTTGAGAAAATTTATTCTCTAAATTACCAAATCATTTTTTTCCCCCAATTCAAACATGCCCAAATAAGTTGGAAGGGTGGTTCTATTACACATGGGATTTCCATATACGCCTCGAAGGGAAGGGCACGAGAGTTCACCGAAATACTCCTCCAGTCTTTAATATAAGACTCATTCAACTAATTTGATTAGATTAAGGAAGTTAGGTAAGTTAGTTAATTATAAGAAATGTAACACGTTTTTCCTAAAATACCATAATCATCTTTCTTAATATCCCCTCTCCCTCTTCTACTTGATTATGGTTGAAGGAGTATCCATAGGGGTACTTTAGAAAAATTGATAAATATGAAAAATAGGTCTTATATTTAGGACCAAAACTAATTCAATAATTGGATCCTATATTAAGAATCAGAGGAGTATAAAGTAATGAGGGGAGAACCTGGCCATAAAAACCTGACCTAGGCTTGTCAAGAGTTCTTTTTTACAATACTTCACTCATATTATGTAAATTATGATTAAAAAGTAATTCTTGAATGGTCTTACTATCATTTCAAACAGTGAATTAGCAATAAAATTTTGTTGATAAATCAGTTTAGCCATACAATTTTGTTGCTAACTATAGTCTTCTCGGTAATGAAATTCAAGTAAAAAGGCGCATATACCTGCATTTGTTAGAAGAAGAAGAAGAAGAAGAACTCTTTGCCGGAGAATTCCCGGCGGCTTCCAGCCCAGCCCCCTAATCACTTACATCATAAAATTAAGAATGATTATTGAGCCAGCATGTCTTATTAATACCATCTCCGTTCCTAATTATAAAAGCTAGTTAACTAATTTGAAGAGATTATGGAAAGAAATTAAGTTAGTTATTTGTAATAAGTAGGTGTTGTCTTTCCTAAAATATCCTTACTAATCAAGCGTCTTGGCTTGAACTATCATTGTTAAAAAGACTATCTTAGAAAAAAATGCATAAATATGAGAGACAAAATGGATTGAGATATTATATTTAAGACTAAAATAAAAATAAGATAATGTCTTATATTAAGAACTGGAGGTAGTATTATAATGCCAAAAAAAAAAAGTTAACTCATTTACCTATTACAGGTCACTCACAACACTTCCTGTGAGAATAACAAGCCCTAATGAAAAATGATAAGTCTCTAATTAATGTTATCAACACGTTTTTTTTTATTTTAAATTCGTAACGTGTGAAATGAGCCAGAAATTGATTCACAAAAAAATGTTTTTAATTCATTTTTTAATTCTTAGTGCTACAATATAATTTCAGAAATTTTCCTTTCTCACTAGATATAAGAGAAATTCTTAGGTACTTTCAGAGTACCACCTCAATTGAACACTGTCCAATTAAATCATACCAAATCAGTGGATGGCAGGCCCCCATGTCAGTCTATATATGTGGCACATTTTCAATAGAAAAAATTTTATTAAAAAATTCTGTTAAAATTGTTTTCTCTCTCCCATTTTAAAACACACCACTCTTAAATTTTCTCTCTCTTCTGCGTCTTCCCTTCCCCATTTTTCCGGACTCTCTTTACTCCTCCTTTTTCACTATCCTTTGCCAGTTTTTCTCTCCTCTTTTCATCGTGCTCATCCTACCAATCCATTTGTTTCTTCTTTCTTTCTTTCTTTTTTTTTTGTAAATCCCTTTTTTCGATTTCTCCCACTCATATTGCATCCTCCCCAATTTCACCACACCTCAGCCGCCACAATGCCCTCCGCCTACGCCATTATTTTGTTAGCCAAGGTTGGCTTGTGCTCAAGCTCTTTGAAGAGTGTCACCCGAACATGATCTCATCTATGAGCACTCTACGAATCTTAAGATTATGAGAGCTATGTTTGCTCTCCCGCACTCCAGCTCCTTTATTCATCTTTCATCCTTCAACAAACTAAGTAGCAACAAAACAAAATGGGGCCAGATGGATTTTAAAAATTTTGAGGAAATGCAAGTGAGCTGTGTTAAAAAAAAGGGAAAGAGGAAACAATTTTAACAGAATTTTTTTAATAAAATTTTTTCTATTGAAAATGTGCCACGTAGATTGACATGTGGGCCTGCCATACATTGATTTGGTGTGATTTAATTAGACAGTGTTCAAATGAGGTGGTACTCCCAAATTACCTAAGAATTTCTCTTGAAACAAAGTTCTTGGGCGTGAGGCTAACTCAAATTTGACCGATTAAATTTAATCCTTTAAAATAATATTCCCATAAAAATATCAATGAAATTCGGAGACGCGAGATACGCGAGGAGCAATGTTTAAACGGAAAAACTCATTGGTCCGTACAAAAAGGATAAAGAGGGAAGGCAGGGACGTGGGGTGGGGACCCACAAATATAATGAGAATCGACAATAATAATCGCTTTTTTAACATCAAATTATTTTCCCCACAAATATTCATATTTGTATTTATTTTTCTAGAGAAAATAATAAACGAAGAAACTGACAAATGTAATATTCTAAATCAGGTATTTAAGAGTTAAAAATGACATAAGAGAAAGTAGTGACTGATATGGTATTTTGCAAATATATTTAAATGGCTAAAAGACCCTTATATCAAAAAGTTTATTTACAAATTCTGAATTGATAATGGTAAGTATAGCAAATGATAAAAAATATATTAACAGTGATAAATTATTTATTACCAAGCTGTAAACTATTAATTACAAGCGTTGAACAATCAATGACCAAAAATATATTGGCAATGACAAGTTTGATAGTTGTTTTTTTAAAAAAATATAATACGAAGACATTTTAATCATTTAACTATATTTACAAAATATCATATCAGACACCACCTATTCTGCTATCACTTTCAACTTTGATGTGTAGGGGTAAGCATTCGGTTTTTCAGTTCGGTTATTATTGATAACCGAATTAACCGAGTAGAGTAAATTTTAAACACCGAACCGAAACCGAATTAATCAAAATATTTCAGTTTGGTTAACCAATTAACTGAAATATATAAATAAGAAAGTGATTTTAATTTAGTAATAATAATAAAACACAATTACAACTATTAATTAATAAATATTTCATCATTTAATGTGATTTATTATAATAATATTTATTATAACCATATTTATTGAATATAAATATATTTAAAGAGTTCACATAAACCCACACATATATAAATATATAATATATTTATTTCGATTTTTCAGTTATAACCTAATTTTTTTTGTTTACTAACCGAACCAAACACCGAAACCAAATTATTAAAAAAATAAAAACTGAAATTGAATTTGGTTCGGTTTTCAGTTACAGTTCGATTTTGCTCACTCCTATGATGTGCCTGAATTGAAAAAATATAATTTCAAGTTATCTTTTCTGAAATTTTCCATTATTCCCTTTTTCTTGTGAACATAAGGAATGAGTGATCTACGGTGGCCAAAAAAGGGTGGTCTACATCTCTGATCTCTCCATCCTTAATTAAATTCCTGCACGTACTAGTTGACATATTTAGATAACTATTATCATGTCCTTACTTTATAAGATTATTTTTACGCTATTAATACAAAATAAATAGCTTTTTTACCGGTGAATATGATTTTTCATATAGAAGTAATAACGTTAACACGACAGATTAACTGAATAGTTGAAATTTTTTGTTACAGGAATTCGATAAATTTGTATGCAAAGCACAGAGTACCACTAGATTGATTTAGATATCTCTCACCAATGATACTTTTAAAGAGAGAATTTTTTTGCCACAAATTTGCCTAATTTCTTTTCTTTTGTCATTTCACCATTTATCAAAATAAAAATACTACTGCGATATTTTCGAATGATTAAGTGATGATACCTATATAATTTAACTAAAATTTGGGCCAAAGAATCATATGGACATACCTGTGAAGTTTTGACTGATCAATTTGATTACGAAGAAATCAAAAGTCACACATAAAAGATATTATTTCAACACAAATATCACAAGTTCGAATATAAATATCTAGTCAACATATTTGTCTTTTTCCCAAACGGTAGCCAACTTCTATTCTAAAGACACGGCCGATTTATTTTTCTTTTTATTTCATTATTTATTTATTTTATCGTCATCTATAAATTCCATCTTCAAAACCACGATGGTGGATGGCCATCTGATTCTCTTTCACAATGGAAGCTAATTCACCTCCTTTGAAAATTTACTTCATACCCTCCGTGGGCCCTAGTCATATTGTTTCTCTCTTTGAACTCTGTCGTCTCTTCGCCTCACGTGGCGTGCACGTGACCTTACTCACCACCCCTTCCTCCGCCGGCTTCCTGCGCAAACCTTTGCTCAGGGCCGAGGCTGCTGGTATTCGCATCCATGTCCACAGCCTCAAGTTCCCTTCGCAGGAGGTTGGTCTCCCTGAGGGCGTCGAGAATGTCGTCGGCGTTGACGACACCGACGTCGCCACCAAAGTTTTCCGTGGAATGGGCCTCCTCCGCCATCAAATGGAGCAGTTCATGGAGCAGAACCCCCCCGACTGTATCGTCGCCGATCTGTTTTACCCTTGGGCCTCCGACCTCGCGAATCGATTGGGAATCCCGCGGCTGTTCTTCGATGGATCCGGATCGTTTCCCACCTGCTTGTTGGAGTCCGTCAGACGACCAGGCTCCCCGCACCGCTTTGCAAGCTCCAAATCCGACCCATTTGTCCTTGCGGGTCTTCCCCACCCGATCACCGTGACTCTTTCCCGGCTTCCAGACTACGCCCTAACTACGAACGAAATAACCTACATGATGGATTCGTTCAGAGACTCGGAACTGAACTGCTATGGCCGCATAGTCAACAGCTTCGCCGAGCTCGAAGAGGAATACATAGAGCACTACGAGAAAACCACGGGGAAAGCCGTATGGCACGTGGGCCCCACTACTCTCCTGAACAGGTCGTCGGAGGACAAGGCGGAGAGGAACTTGAAGGCGGTGGTGAGCGAGGACGAGATCCTGAGTTGGCTCAACTCGAAGCAACCAAACTCGGTGCTTTACGTCTGCTTCGGAAGCGGCGCCTACTTCACCGACGAACAGCTGTTCGAAATAGCAAGTGCGATGGAATCCTCCGGCCACAAGTTCATCTGGGTGGTTCACAATAAAGGCCGAACGGAGAACGAAACTGAGGAAGACAGGCAGAAATGGATGCCGAGAGAGTTCGAAGAAAGGATGAGGCGGGAAGACAGGGGAATGATCATACGTGGATGGGCCCCACAAACACTGATACTGGACCACGCCGCCATCGGAGCGTTCATGACGCACTGCGGGTGGAACTCGCTGATGGAAGGGATCTGTGCCGGAGTTCCGATGATTACTTGGCCGTTGCACAGCGAGCAGTTTTTCAACGAGAAGCTTCTCGCGCAGGTGCATGGGATCGGGGTGGAGGTGGGAGCAGATGATTGGGTCCTAAATATATACGTGGAGTATGCCACCAAGAATCTGGTAAAACGGGACCGCATAGAGAGAGCTGTAAGGAAGTTAATGGACGGTGGAGATGAAGCGATGGACATAAGGAGGCGCGTTCGAGAGCTCACAGAGAAGGCTAAGGCAGCAATCGGAGAAGGTGGGTCCTCACAAAGGAAACTGACGGCTCTGATTGAAGATCTTCAAAGGCTGAAATCTATGAGAACAAAGGGTGGGATCGATGACGCAAAAGAGGGAGAATTTAAAAGAGAGAAGTAGTGATTCGGCGGTCTGCAAATGGATGTGCTGATGAGCTCGCTAGATCGTGTTTTGGTAGACAAGGAGTTTGGAGGAATGTAGCGGAAGTGGAATTAGGTGTCAGATCTGCTTTTCAGAAAGATAAAGCTGGAAGTCACTTTCCTGATCATACGAGGGATTTAGATGGCAATGTTGGTATAGGATAAAGTTTTTTGCTTATTGGGCTTTGGCCTTCTTTGTAACCAAAAAAAAAAGAAGAAGAGAGAAGTAGTGATGAATGAGTCCGACTGGGAATTCTTCAGCTCCTCTTCGCCTAAATCATCTTGGATTTCATTGTGCGTGTGCTTTTTTGTTTCGGCAGTTCTTAAGATGACATCTGGAACTTGATTTCTGTATGTCATCCATATCTTCTACCAAGCTTTCGCTTGCCCTTCATCTCAACAAAAAAAAAGATTTCTGTGTTCTGTGTGCGTGTGGCAAGGGAATTTGATAGAAAATATTTAACGGTAAATCATAAGAAAAACCAAATGATACAATTGGTCTAGGTTACTACATTTATATTATTTTTAATGGCAGTTTGACCAAATAAACGCGTCAACTAAACTGCATCTCTATCCTTAATACTACTTTCAGTCTTTAATTAAGGTTAGTTTTATATTCAATTTGGTTCTAAATATAAGAATCTAATTCACTTTATCTCTCATGTTTATCCATTTTTTAAGTAGTTCTTATAGTAGTTGCATATGTTACAGATCCTATTAAATGATAATTTTATCTAATACACATTATTGATAAGGGTATTCTAGAAAAGACAACACATATTTATTACTAATAACTAATCAACAAACTTTTTTAATATAGTCAAATTAGTCAATTAGTTCTTATATTAAAGACCAGAAGTATTATAAAATTTAGTCTGTAGTTTAATTTGAATTACAGAGATAGCATTATTTCAAATATTTGGTCGTTCAACTGTTTTTAACTATGTCATATATATTACTACCTCTGGTCCTAATTATAAAAACTAGTTGACTAATTTGAAGAGATTAAGAAAAAAAAGTTAAGTTAGTTATTTGTAATAAATATGTGTTATTTTTCTTAAAATATCCTTGCTAATCAAGTGTATTGGTTATAACTATCATTGCTAGAAAGATTACTTTGGGAACAAATGCATAAATATGAAAGACAAAGTGGATTGGGGTCTTATATTTAGGAGCAAAATAAAAGTCAAACATCATGTTCAAGTTCATTAAGTGGGGAAAAATGATCAAAAGGGTAGTTTTTATTCACTGTTTTTTCCATCAATGAAATTAAAGCTTTTACTCATTCATTGTACTGTTTGTTGTGGGGACAATGTAAAAAATGCGATGGATGATATTTTCGTCAATATATAGGATGCTGCTTGCACGGTTCTTTCCCGCAAACCAGTGATTGTTAGAAGTATTGATCATTAGTACGAGGAAGTTAGGGGTGTTGCTAAGATGGTTGGTCAAGGTGCTACGGGAAAACTCATTAGCTAAGAAAACTTTTGAGGAGTAGATGGGATATAATCATCATCATTGGTTAGGTTGTGCTTTGTACCAGCTCATAAATATAAACGGAAAATTAATATGCATTCAGCACTCTAAAGTATTTTTCTAAATATATTCAATGTTCTATAGTATTTTGAAGTTAATTCAATATCCAAAAATATTTTTCTAGGTACATCTAGCCACTTAAATTTGAAGGTTAGTGTTAAGTGAAAGTACTCTAGTTTTTTTTTTTTGGAAGTATTTTTCAGGAGCAAATTTCATCACCTCGCTGTTAACTATTGAAAAAATCCATTTAAGTAAAGGTACTTGTTCTCTTCCATGTTTTCAGTCCTGAAAATGATTGAGGATTAGGGTTCAAAAGATGGAAGATAGAAAATATTTAGGATCAGATGATCAGGAAAAAAATGAAAAACTAATTATCAAAATTATTAAAGATGGGTACCAAATCGTAACTGTAACTAAACCCTCGGAAGAATCACTAATTGAATTGATATATTAACAATGGTATGCTAAACCTCAGTACCATTTAATATTAACAATGGTTTACATCATATCAATATGAAAATAAAATAAAACAAGAAAAAAAGGCTGTAACAGGCATAATGAAGATTAGAAAATCAGCATTTTTGGCTGAAATTATTTCACAAAAACCAAACAAAAAACAAAGCAATAATGGAACAAAATTCTATAGTGTGAAGAAATAATGTAAAGAACAGAGCAACAATAATCAGCCAAATATAGACCGCACTTTAAAGAGGCCAAAACTTCATGAAGAAGAACGACTAGTTCTATAGCCACAAATTTTAACAAAAAAAGACCACAATGAGATGGAATCAAAACAATTGATAGTAATAAAAAAGATAAAGAAGAGCCTCAGTTTTACTTTACTTTGCTACTCCAAATCAGAGCAAAAGGTTTTAATGATCAAAGATAACAAATTTTTCCTCACCCTTCAACACAGTTAAAAAGACAACCACAATACCACCACAATCAACTATTAGAGGCATCGCCGGAAGCTCACTAGGAACTTGGTCTCCACCGATGACCGCTCAGAATTCCGGCATAACAAAGGTGGGTCCGCCTTGACCAAACCCTCCAATCCCTTTCATTCTCAAATCCTTTTTGGTGCTCCTTGCTATGCATTTTATGTTTTACCCTTATTTCTTTTTTTTTTTTTTAATATTTACATGTCAAAGCACAACCAGTATTTTTTCCACATCACCTTGTCCAGTCATCAAGCCATATAAGGAAAATAAACACTGTTAGTGATAGCTCAGCATTTTTAACACCATTATTTTGGAGTTCAGGTCCTTCTTAAACTATAGGGACTAATGTTTGAAATGGGAGAAAATTACAGGGACCAAAACCTGTGGTTTTAAACTATAAGGACTAAAACCAAAATGAGATAAAACTATAGGGACCAAAGATTATATTAACCCTTTAACAATTATAAAAACAAAATAATATTAAACCTAAATCATTCGATCTTAATCTAGCTGATCCAGGCCACATGCATAAACACAAAAACCTATTGCCAGGCAAACAAATTTTCTTTGAATTTGGTTGAAATTATTATTGTGTATATATCTAATTTTTTCCCTATAAATATATAACTCCCATGTGTGTGTATTCAAGTCCGTACATGTATTCAAGTCCGGTACAATTTTCTTTTATTCCTTCAGTTTTCTTCTACACGTACATTTTATGCAACTTTATTTTTATCTTTCCATATTTCTTGATATGTTTCAATAGAATAAGGTGGAGGAAGCTAAGTTTCTATACTTCCTAAGGAGTGATTACCATTGATGTATTTCGTAACTTTTTTTTTTTTTACAGGATTGAACCAAAGAAAATACACAAATGCATAAATAATCATAATCACCATCTGATCTGAAAGAAGGAAAAAAAAAATCATAATCATTTGTTTTATTATTATCATTATAGGAAATAAAACTGCCAATACACTTTCGAATGCATCCTAGTATAACATCTGAAAGGTAACCCCTAGCTAATACTATATCATTTTGTTTATTATTAAAAATAACCCGCGAGAAATTCGTGCTGACCTTTTTTAAGAACATTTTCTTAATAAAAACAAATTAAATGAAGGAGGCTGATCTTTGTCTGGCCTTGTGCCTTGTTTAGCAAGATTTTCAGCATTATTCCAAAAAAAAGAAAGTAGGAGTTATATATATGTGTCCCTCCAAAAAAATTATTATCTCAAGCCCTAAATATAAAATCTGGTTTATATTACAAATTATGTTACGAACAAGATATTTTATTTACAACTGGAGGTAGTATTACCTATCAGTCTTACCTCGTTTATTTGTAGATATAATTTATAGTGTAATTTGCATTATAAATTTAAATTTATATTTAGGACGGGTGGTACTAGTAATATTTGGCATGTAGCTAGATAATGAACTTTCACTAGTAACGTATACTGAGACCTAATCATAGTTAAAATGGAACTTCATTATGAAAATAAAATTAAGTAATATATATATGTCGAGTTAGGATTTAATCATACGCAAGATAGAGATAAAAAAAATATATATATATATATACACACATACATGGTATGCAATTTAAATAAATTTTATAAGCTAAATATTCATGGCACTTAATATAACACCCAGCACTGCTTTATATATTGAAAAGTGAAGTTATAACTGGGGGAATCACATCAAAGAATTAAATTTAAAAATTATTTATTAAATGTGATACCAAATTTACCATCAGAATCAAAAAATTTCCGGGACACGAGAGATGCGAGGAACAATTTTTAAAACGGTAAAACTCATTGGTCCGTTCAAAAAGGGCACATTTTTGGCTGTGGTGGGTCATCGTCCAACACCTTTCCACATGCATAATTTCTCGTACTTTTTGTCATCACATGCTTCATGGGAGTCAATAATCATATGAGATTTTTGAATTAAATGATGATGCCTATATAATTTAATTAAAATTCAGTCCAAAAAAATAATTTAGCTAAAATTTAAGAAAAATCTCACAAAAACTACCTTCGAGTTTCTAAATCACTAATAAAAAAAAATGTGTTAATATTTTCAAGTCTGGTGTTGTTAAAACCTATTAAAATATTGTTATCAAATTTAACTTGAGATTCGTTAATTCCAAACTTTTTCCTGGGAGATTCTCCCTAAAATTTATTCATAAATAAAATGATGCACGTAATATTGTTGTTAAAAATATACATTTACGATGTTTTGACTTGTAAGTTGGATCATAAAGATACAAAAAAAACCACATATAAAAGGTTCTCTTTCAATTAATAAGTCTGCAAATTCCTATAATTTTACCTAATTTTGAATTAGATACTTATAATATTTTTTTTATTATTGGATCTTTAGACTTCTTTTACTTCAATAAATAGTCCTTTTCATATTTCGTTCATACTGCTTTAAAAGGTGTTACTTATTCTAAGAACATTCTTATAATGATGTAAATGAATTAATAGAAGGGAAGATGTTAGTCAAAAATGAATTATGATGCTCTTAACTTACAGAAATTTTTTTAAAAATTTGCTTTTCAACGGGCCTAAATTAATTAGGAACGGTACCTGTAAAGAATCTCCTAACGGATATCTTGCCTACCACTCCGTGCTCCTGTGTTTCCAAGCGGGATCAAACTCCTAATCTTGGTTAAGGTCAAATGACGCTACAGCCATTTGATCTAAGCCTTCGGTACTGATCAAACTATTTTTGATCGTCTATAAATTACTTTTTCACAACCACCATCCTTATCCATCTCATTCTCTTTCACAATGGAAGCTCATCCCCCTCCTTTGAAAATTTACTTCGTACCCTTCGTGGCCGCTAGTCACATTGTTTCACTCTTCGAACTCTGTCGTCTATTCGCCTCACGTGGCCTGCACGTGACCATCCTCACCACTCCTTCCACCACCCGCTTCCTTCACAATTCCTTGCTCAAGGCTCACGCTGCTGGCCTTCGAATCCATGTCCACAACCTCAAGTTCCCTTCCCAGGAGGTTGGTCTCCCTGACGGCGTCGAGAATCTCATCGGCGTCGAGGACTTCGACGTTGCCGCCAAAGTGTACCAGGGAATGCGCCTCCTCCGCCATCAAATGGAGCAGTTCATGGAGCCAAACCCGCCCGACTGCATCGTCGGCGACATTTTTCACCCTTGGACCTCTGACTTCGCGAACCGATTGGGAGTCCCACGGTTGTTGTTCGATGGATCCGGCTTGTTTGCCGCCTGTTTGTCGGAGTCAGTCTGGCGGCCTGACTCCCCGCACCGCTTTGTAAGCTCCAAATCCGACCCGTTTCCCCTTCTGGGTCTTCCCCATCCGATCACCATGACTTTTTCTCGGCTTCCAGACTACATCCAAACTACGAACGGAGTAACCACCATGATGGAATCGTTCAGAGACTCGGAACTGAAGTGCTATGGCCGCATCGTCAACAGCTTTGCAGAGCTCGAAGAGGAATACATTGAGCATTACCGGAAAACCATGGGGAAAACAGTCTGGCACGTGGGCCCCACTACCCTCCTGAACAGGTCATCGGAGGACAAGGCGGAGAGGAACTTGAAGGCGGTGGTGAGCGAGGACGAGATCCTGAGTTGGCTCAACTCGAAGCCACCAAACTCGGTGCTTTACGTCTGCTTCGGAAGCGCAGCCTACTTCACCGACGAACAGTTGCTCGAAATAGCGAGTGCGATGGAATTCTCCGGCCACAAGTTCATCTGGGTGGTTCACAGGAAAGACCGAACGGAGAGCGAAACTGAGGAAGACAGGCAGAAATGGATGCCGAGAGAGTTCGAAGAAAGAATGAGGCGGGAAGACAGGGGAATGGTCATACGTGGATGGGCCCCACAAACACTGATACTGGACCACGCCGCCATCGGAGGGTTCATGACACACTGTGGGTGGAACTCGCTGATGGAGGGGATCTGTGCCGGAGTTCCGATGATTACGTGGCCGTTGCACAGCGAGCAGTTTTTCAATGAGAAGCTTATAACGCAGGTGCATGGGATTGGGGTGGAGGTGGGGGCAGATAATTGCGTCATGATCATGGAGCATGCCACGAAGAATCTAGTGAAACGGCACAGCATAGAGAGCGCTGTAAGGAAGTTAATGGACGATGGGGATGAAACGGTGAAAATGAGGAGGCGCGTTAGAGAGCTGGCAGAGAAGGCAAAGGCAGCAATAGAAGAAGATGGTGGGTCCTCACAAATGAATCTGACGGCTCTGATTGAAGATCTTCAAAGGCTGAAGTCTATGAGAACAAAGGCTGGGATTGATCATGAATAGAAGGCAATGAATTTAAAAGAGGGATGAATAAGGCTATCTAGGAACTCCTTGGATTATCATTTTGTAATCGCCTTGGATTTTATGTGTGCCTTTTTTTTTCTAGGTTAACAGATGGATCTGTGTGGGCGTGTTTAATTTCGATTTTAATTAAAAAAAATTTGAGTGGAATAAGGCAAAATAAGATAATAAGGAAAGGTTGAAATCAATCAACACATGAAGCGGGGGAAAAAATATTAAAGAGATCAATTTTATATATTAATCGCAGCTTTTCCATGCATGAAAGCTTTTACCTTTTTTTTTTGTGAATTTTTATTTATTTGCTTAGGGAATATCATTTGCAATTCTTGAACATTATTCATTCGTTTTATCAGGCACGTAAATTAAAGCAGCAAAAACCTTCGTTTTCAAGTCCCTTTTGTTTTTTAAACCAACAAGAGTTGGTCCAATTGGTAAGGAGTCAGCTCATAATTCACAAGGTCATAAGATCGAATCCCGTTGCTGATATGATGACTTTGTTGGTGGATGATCTGTAAGTACCTCTGTAAGCGCTCTCTGAGCCTGGAGGCATGTCCTTGTCCAGGTGAGCTCCCGGGACCTAACTGACCTAACAAAAACTTTTTATTAGAGCAGGTTAAGATTGCTCCGATTTTACAACTTCCTGGATGACATTGCTCCAAAAAAAAAACTTGTTCGCAGTTAGTGCCCTTTTGTGGAAACTTAGGAGGCAAAAATAGCCTTGCTCCCTTTTTGAAACAATATTATTGTTTTAATAATTAAACAACGCACACTAACATTATAGAAAGGTAATAATATGATGAACATCCTGCATTAATCAACCCAACATATGATAATATAAATACAATAAACTGTTCGTGATTTGCCCTAAATTATTCAGGAATAACACGTGAGGTGAAGGCCGAGTAACTCCCTTTAATTTTTACGCCATGAGAATACAATTAAACATCCTTCATATATAACACATGATTCACAATAGACTTTTTATATAGCTTAGGTTCACTAATTAATTCATGCATGGTCTTGACCAACTAACTTCAAATCTTAACAAAAACTAATATCAGTTTAATATCCCGGCCCAACAATATAATTACTATATTAAGATTACATCTTAAAATACAAGAATGTTCAATTAATTAAATCAATCACACAATTCTTCTGCCCATTATTGTCCAATATTTTTTAAGTTTATGTACATATTTCTTTGAGTTTAATCTAATTATTTTATTTTTTAAATATTTTAATTTCCCATATATTCAAACATTAAAAAACAATATAATTTCCGGGGAAAAACTTGAATTATTATTTTGTCATTGCACATCTTCTGTAGTTTGTTTGCTTATATAGGTTTTGGCAAGTTATTTCAGGTGAAAGATTAAATTTCATGGCAAAAAAAATTCCTAAAACGTTTTACCAATTTTATTAAATAAGAGGAAGCATTAGCGAACACACAATGCATTATTTGGTTAAAACACACACACACACACACAATGCATTAGTGACCTGACCCCTACCAAGCAGCCAGCACACATAACCGGGGAAAAAAAAACAAATCCATGATTCGATTTCTAATTCTGGAGTACTCCGCCGGTATCTTTGGTAGCTTCAGATTGCCGGAAGCGTTGGAGTTCTTCAATCAAAACCGTGAGATTGTTGTGAGAAGATCCACCTTCTTCCACCGCCTTCTTCGCCTTCTCCGACAGCTCCTTTATTCGGCTTCTCATCTTCGCCGCCTCTTCTCCGCCGTCCATCACCTTCCTCACGGCTTTCTCAATCATGTCCTGCGTCACCAACTTCTCCTTCGGCTCGTACGCCGTCAGCCCGTACTCCTCGCACCCCACTACCGCACCGCAGCCGTGGACCTGAGTCACGAGCTTCTCGTTGTAGAAATGGTCGAAGTACAACGGCCATGTTATCATCGGAACGCCGGCGCTCACGCTCTCTAGAACGGAGTTCCATCCACAATGGGTCATGAACCCTCCGACCGCCGGATGGCCCAGAATCAACAGCTGTGGGGCCCACCCTCTTATGATCATACCCTTGTTCTCGCTCTTCATCTTCTCTTCGAACCCTCTCGGCATCCATTTCTCCCTCTCTTCTTCTGTTTCGTCCTCTCTCTTTCCGAACACCACCAAGATGAAGTTGTGGCCGGAGGATTCTATTCCGCGCGCTATCTCGTAGAGTTGGTTGTCCGGGAAGCTCCACGCGCTTCCGAACGCGATGTACACCACCGAGTTGGGTTTCTTCGAGTTCAAGAAACTCAGACACTCTTGCTCTCCCACCACGCTCTTATGGCTCCTTTGAGTTTTCTCTTCGGTGGACCTGTGAATAAGCGACGGTGGTCCGATCGGCCAGAGCTTCTTCCCTGTGAATTTCTCGTACAGCTGCGTGTACTCCACGTCGATCTCGGCGAAACTATTGACAACGATGCCATGGCTTTTCAACTCTGCTTCTTTCATAACTTTCCCAAACTCATCAACACCCTTGGGTAGTTTCGCAGGATTTGGAAGCTGAGACATTGTCATGGTAATCGGGTGGGGAAGCCCCGGCACAATGAACGGGTCGGAGTCGGATTTTAGTGTCTTCTTGAAGTCATCATCTTGGAGGAGTTCCCCGGTGGATTTTATCATGCAAGCGGCGAAAGCACAGTAGGGGAAGAAAACAAGCCTGGGAATGCCAAGCTTTTGAGCCAAATCCGTGGTCCAAGGGAAGAAGAAGTCGGCGACGATGCAGTCGGGCGGGTTTTTCTCTATGAATTCCTCAATGGGTTGCCGGAGAAGACGAAGGGCCATGTGGATTTTGGCAGCTCCGGCGCCGTCTGATACGGCGACGAAATTCTCAACACCTTGGGGCAAGCCCACCTCTTGGGAAGGAAAATCGAAGGTCTGAAATCGCAAATGGCTATGAGGAGTACTGTGGAAGGATTTTCCGACGTTGGAAGGGGTGGTGATGATTGTGACGAGTTGGCCTCTGTTAGCGAAGAAACGACCCAACTCGCAGAGAGGAACCATGTGGCCTGGTCCTGGATATGGCACGACGTAGACTTTGAGAGGACGAGCGGAGGAAAGGTCCATGGCGGCGGTGATTATTTCAGTCAAACGTTGAGCTTGAAACTTGCAATTGCCGACTGAACAAGGAAGAGGTTGTGTCTATACCATGATGCTGTCGGCGTCTAACTTGATTTTATTTATGCTGATAATTTTTTTTATTACTTTTATTTTTTTAATGATTCACGGAAATAGAACTATACATGCCTCGCGAGGAATGCGTTTTCATTTGCTCATCCATTAAAATAACCCGCGAAGAGCACGCTAGCTATATGAATACTATTCCACGTACATCTGAGTGTGGTTCAATTTCTTGTTTATGCATTCTTCAGGAAAACTCCTTCCCAGTTATTTCTTGTAAAATAAAAAAAGGCCATGAGTTAGAGCAGTTTGGCTGATTAGTGATGAAAAAAGTTGACACTAACATGTTATGTTATGAATGTGTTGGAGGTCTTTGTAAGAACATGGTGGGGCATATTTTATAGTGATAAAGTGGTTTAGGCTGTGTATGGTATGAAGGATTTGGAAAGGAGGAAAGGGAGAAGGAAGGATTTTAATCATTTCATTTTGTTTGGCAAAATAAAAATTTTAGGAGGGAAGAAAAATTTTATAAGATTTTAATTTCCTTCCCCTCCCCTCCAAAATTGGGAGGATTTAAAGGGAAAGAACAATATTTTGCCATGTTGTGACCATTATGGACATTGAACTTGAGACTAATCCCTTTTGGGTTTGGAGCGGTTAAGGAATAGCCCTCCGAATAAGTGCGCTTCTCAGGATGCAAATTTGTGTTCTCCTCCTTATGAGGGTGAGGTTGCTACCACCTCAACCAACAGCTTGTTGGTTATGCCCATGTTTATTTTTAATATTCCTATATCATCCTAAACTCTTTTCTTCTTCTCTCTGGATGCAAACGCTACTCTCTCATTTCCCATACCTGACACAAAGTCAATATAATAACAAACAGATTGTCCATGTCATATTTTGAAGAGTTCAGTCAAAAGCCAATAACATAACAAAGAGATAAAAATTAAAACATATAATAATTATTAGGGTTAAGGTGCGCTCAACACCGAACTATTTTTCCAGGTGCGTCCAGTACCCTAAAGTAATTTTCAGTGCATCCAGTGTCCCAAACTAATTAAAACGGTGCATCCATATCCTAGGCTAATATAAAAGTTAAGTTTGACCGTCACCTTGCTAACTCAGCCGAAGGTTGATTGAAAAATCCTATGTGGTAGACACGTAGGCATCTGATGTGTATTATTTTGACGAGTTAAGATGCGCTCAGCACCCTGAACTATTTTTCCAGGTACGCCTAGTGTGCTAAAATAATTTTTAGCGCATCCAATGTCCCAAACTAATTAAAACAGTGCATCCATATCCCAAACTAACAGAAAAGTCTCGTTTGACCGTTGCCTTACTGATTTAGCTGAAGATTGACTGAAAAATTCTACATGGCGGACACGTAGGTGTCTAATGTGTATTATTTTGACTAAAGCTCCCGAGACGAGCCCAGTGGTGGCGAGTGTTTTCTCGAAAGGCGACGGCGAAGTCAACAGAGTGACCAAGGAGAAGTTTAATGTGTTCTACGTGGAGGAAAGCAAATGCGAGTCGGATGAAGAGTTAACAAAGATGGAGATGGAAGTGTGCTGTGACGGCGATTGTGGTTTCAGATTAGAGTGGTGGAAGAAATGGGATAAAATGTTAAAGACGAGGATGGAATTGAATAGGTGGTACATGCACCAGAATTTAAGAGGGTGGATCGGTGGTCTTTTTTTTTAAGTTTAAAAACTGGCAGAAGATAAATGTTAGAAGAGGAGGAAAAATTGAATTTTCAGTTAAAATAATACACATTAGACGCTGCATGTCCGTCATGTAGGATTTTTCAGTCAACCTTTAGTTGAATCAGCAAGGTAACAGTCAAATGAAACTTTTCTGTTAGCCTGGGATGTGGACGCACCGTTTTAATTAGTTTGAGATACTGGATGCACCCAAAAATTATTTTAGGACACTGGGCGCACCTGAAAAAATAGTTTGGGGTGCTGGACGCACCTTAACTCGTCAAAATAATACACAACAGGTGCTAACGTGTCCGCCATGTAGGATTTTTCAGTCAAACTTAACTTTTCTGTTAGTCCGGGATATGGATGCACTGTTTTAATTAGTATGAGACACTGGATGCACCAAAATTACTTTCGGACACTGGGTGCATCTGAAAAAATAGTTCGGGATGCTAGGCGTGCCTTAACCCTAATTATTATTATATATTGTAAGTATAATCATAAAATATAATTTTTACTGACAAAAATATTATAGAATATAGTTTTAAATAATGTTAAATAAAATAAGGGTAAAATTGTCCATATAAAAATATTTTTCCTCTCTTCCCCTTATGAACCAAATAAGGTAAAATTAAAACTCCTCCTCTCCCTTTTTTTTTTTTTATAAATCCAAACAAGGTAATATTAAAATCCCTCCACTCTCTTCTCTTTCCTTTTCCTCCATTAAAATCCTGCCTGCCTTCCCTTTCTTCCCATTAAACCTAACAGTTAGACTTGGATTATTTGGATTAACTTCAATTAAAAATAACCTTGAGATTTTCACCAAAAAGAAAAGCTTCAGATTGCTTGCAAAAAGTACTACTATCTAACTTTTAATTTGGTTCTAAACATAAAACCTCAATTTATTTTGTCTCTCATATTTATTTATTTTTTAAGATAGTCCTTATAGTAGTTGTACATGTTAAATATTTTTGTCAGATAATACTTAATTAACTAGGATATTTTAGAAAAATAACACATATTTATTGTAAATAACTAATTTAACTAATTTTTTTATTTTATTTAAATTAGTAAACTAGTTTTTATATTAAATAGAAGATGCAGTATGAAGTTTCATGGGCCACGTGCGATTGAAAGCCGTCGATGGAAAGAAAACAATGGCATGTCAATTGCCAAGGATCAATAATCACCCCAAGTTAACAGAATATAATAAAATATTTTCGAATGCACTCGCTTTCCACGAGTACTTCGTTTCACGAAATAAATCAACACAGACACATATATATATATTTTACACATGGAAAGAAAGAAAACATTTTACGATATATACAGAAGCCTGAAATACTTTTTTAGAAACTGATTTTTAATATGCTATTCTTGGTCTCTGATTTGCATAAGGCCATGGGTATTAATTAATTTTGGTTATAAAAAGCCGTATCCGCCGTCCTCGGCCACTACCACATCGAAGAAGAGTGAGAGTTTCGGTAAATTGGGCATCGATAGATTATGGGCTCTCTTCAACGTCCCTTCAAGCTTTATTTCGTTCCATTTCTCACTCCCGGCCACATGGTCCCACTCTTCGAACTCGCTCGCTTATTCGCTGCACGTGGTATCCACGTGACCTTCTTCACCACTCCTGCCAACGCCCTCCTCCTCCGTAAAGCCGTCGACAAGGACGTCGCCGCCGCCCGTCCTATCTCCTCTCCACGTCCTCCACTTCCCTTCTAGAGAAGCCGGCATCCCCGATGGCATTGAGAACCTCCTCGACGGTGCCGTCGATGCCCAAACTCTTTCTGGCGTCTGCAAAGGCATTGCCATCCTCGAGGAACGCTTCCAGGACGCCATTCTCCAAAACCCACCGGACTGCCTCGTCGTCGACTTTGTATACTCGTGGGCCTCCGATTTGGCGGCCCGACTCGACATCCCCGCCATCGCCTTCAACAGCTTCTGCCTCTTCAGCGTATGCGCCATCCACTCCTTGAAGTCTTTTGCCATGCCGGGTTCGGGTCCTTTTATAATCCCGGATCTACCCCACCAGATATCCATGAATTTTCAGCCTCCAGAGGAATTCAATTCAGCTATGGTTTCGCGAATAGAAGCTTCGTACAAGACCAATGGAATCATCATGAATAACTTCGCGGAGCTTGACGGCGAGTACGCTGAACATTACGAGAAGATCAGTGGGCATAGAGTTCGGCATATTGGGCCGGCCGGACTTATTCACAGAACAGCGGAGGAGAAAACAGAGAGGAGCCATAAGCGAGCATAAGAGCGTGGCGGGTGAAGGAACACGAATGCCTGAGTTGGCTTGACTCGAAGGAACCCAACTCAGTGCTCTACGTCTGCTTCGGGAGCTCCTGCCGTTTTTTTTTCCGACCCCAACTCTACGAGATTGCAAGCGGGCTGGAATCCTCCGGGTGCGACTTCATCTGGGTTGTCTCAGGGAAGGACATAACAGAGAACGAAACAGAGGAAGAGAGAGAGAAATGGATGCCGAAGGGTTTCGAAGGGAAGGTGAAGCGCGAGAACAAGGGAATGGTGGTGAGGGGGTGGGCCCCACAGCTGTTGATCCTGGGCCACGAGGCGATCGGCGGGTTCATGACTCACTGCGGGTGGAACTCGGTGGTGGAGGGCATAACTGCGGGAGTTCCGATGATAACTTGGCCGGTGCACAGCGAGCAGTTTTACAATGAGAAGCTGATAACGGAGGTGCACGGGATCGGGGTAGAGGTGGGCACAGAGGAGTGGGCCTTGTGGGTGTTCGACGGCGGGAAAGAAGATGGTGACCAGAGATCGTATAGAGAAAGCAGTGAGAAAGGTGATGGACGGTGGAGATGAAGCGATGGAGATGAGAAAACGAGTGGGGGAGCTGGCAAGAAGGCGAAAGAAGCAGTTCAAGAGGGAGGCTCATCGCACACTAATTTAACAGCACTGATCACCGAGCTTATCCGGTGGAGAGAGGCTAAGCCACTTGATCAAATCCAAAAATGTGAAATGTAGGGGTGATAGTCTAGGAGGCTCAATTTTTTCCCAGAAATTTTTTATTTTTATTTTTGTTATGTTAAGAATTTTTTTTTTTAATCTCAGCTTGATTTAATTTTCTATTTTACATAACCTCTTTCTTTCTTTCTTTTTTGCCCTCTCTCTCTCTCACTTTCGACTTATTTCTTCTCTCCCTTTGTATGGCAAGCTAATAAGTTTGGGCAGAAATGGATCCTTTTAAGTTTGAAGACGAGTTAGATTAGTGGTGAATTCTTATCTATTTGTAAATATGCTCCGTCATATGGTTTTTCTAATTAATTATTGTTGATATTACTCAGTGAAAATATAACCGATAGTTCTCGGTAAATTGAGAAATATGCTATAATTAATAAAGAAGAAGAAAAAAAAATTCTTCAAATTTTATATCATGAGAATTATTTACGTAACATTATACGGATATATCGTGCTTTCTGGTTTCTTGTTTTCATTTATAGTGGAACTAAAAACTATGAAGTTCAGTTCTATAGCCCCGGCTTCAGTGTTAATTGTATTTAATTAGGAAGAAATTAATGATTGTTGGTGAAACATGATTAATAGAGCTATATCTCCTTATATTGGACTTGAATAATACAGTGATGGGATACATGATAGATAGATTATGGGCCTGTTTGGGAGGACTTAAGAAATTCCCTATAAACAGATTTTACGTAAGTCGAGACAAAACTCTTCTCACATATTTATCTTGTGTTCCGTAAATAATTATTAAAAAATAACTTTTAAGCTATTTATAAGCTGTTCCAAACAGACCATATATATATTTATCTCATTTTTCTCTTACACAGCTTTTTAATCCAAATTAGACGTCTTACCCTGTGCATCGTGGGATGATACATTCTTAGAGTCTTTTAAGTAAGATGTAATTTTTGAAAGTAATAAATTTATCATACCTATATGTAAATAAAATGATTAGGTGAATAAGTGACCTGGAATATTGGTGAAATCGCGAGACATTTCAACTCCAGAGTAGGGTTGTTCACGGGACGGATCGGGACCGGAACAGGCCCGTTCCGGTTCCGTCCCGATGAACAGTAACGTGACAGATTTTATGTCCCGGTCCCGGTCGGGACAGCACGGATCCGAGACGGGACCAAGACGTCTCGAAAATATATATATTTTTTATTTTTTAAAATTTTTTTAAATTTTTTTAAAAAATCTGATTTTTTTTAATTATATTTTTTTTGAGTTTAAATCTTATAAAAACATCTTTTTATTTTCTTTTTTATTTGTTTGGGCACTCTTAAACAAAAGCTCAAATATTACATATAATAGTCATTAAAACTCTAAACAAAAGCTTTTAACACAATAAAAATTCTAATCATCAATAATCTCAAATCATTAACAAATATAAAACTCTAAATAAATATATCCATAGTTCCATACAATAGTCTCAAATATTAAAAAAATATAAAAAAAATGATATTATATAAATAGGATAAAAAAATTTAAAAAATTAAAAAAAAAACCGGGACGGGATGACCCCGTCCCGTGTCCCGTCCCGTCTCATCCCGGTCCCTTTTTTTCACGTCCCGTCCCAATAAGACCGGGACCAGAACGAGCCGACCGAGACGGGCCGGTCTTGAACACCCCTACTCCAGAGAACATAGTACTTAAACATTCTATTGACTGATTCCATCAAATAATTCATTTCTCATTGGGAGCTAAGAAAAAATGGCAAAATATTAAGAATGACGAGGGAAGAAACCAAAAAAAAAAAAGAAGAAAATTTGGTGACATATCTTACAAACAAAGCAAGCCTTGTTATATTATATTGGAATCACATTCTGTAGTGCTTCAGAGTTCAGCGTTGACAATATTTCTTGTCACATTTGTTGGTTTCTTTCCTGAATCCACTTGGAAGAACCCATGGATTAATGGATATGGTACATTACTTTCACATACTTATTTCATATTCAGTAAATCATGATTAAAAAATTGCTTATACTCTTCCGGTCCTTAATATAAGACCCATTTGACTAATTTGATTAGATTAAGGAAGTTAGGTAAGTTAGTTAATTATAAGAAATGTGACATGTTTTTCCTAAAATACCATGATCATCTTTCTATAATTTCTCACCTTTCTCCTCTTCTACTTGATTATGGTTGAGGGAATATATTATAGGGGTAATTGAGAGAAAATTGATAAATATGATAAATGAGTCTTATATTTAGGATCAAAACCAACTCAATAATGGGTTCTATATTAAGGACCGGAGGAGTATGTCATTTTAAATGGGCTTTTATTTTTATTTCAAACTCATATATAATCTTCAATTTCATTTTCACATTTCATCAACCCTATGCGTCATTAACATTATGGCTTAGATGGAAAACTGAAGTTTCTAGAGTTATCCTATTTCCGCTTCACATGCAAATAAATCATTTTTCTGGCATCTATGTTTAGCAAATTTATTAATATGTTGAAAAACAAATAAACTTGCATGGAGCCCAGCAAACACGCATGAAAACCCCTCTCAAAATTTCATATTTCAAGTAGTAAGAAGCAACAGCAATTTTCCTAACGGCCTTTGTATGATGTCTGAAAACGAACCAATAAGTCATGTTCAATCAAAACAAATATACTCTTCCGGTCCTAATTATAAGACCCAATTGATTTATTTGAAGAGATTAAGGAAGTAAGTTAAGTTGGTTATTTATAATAAATAGTGTTGTTATTCCTAAAATATCCTTGCTAATTAAGTATATTGGCTAAAACTATCATTATTAGAAGGATTATCTTGGAAAAAAATGCATAAATATAAGAGAGAAAATGGATTGGGTCTTATAATTAGGACCAAATAAAAAGTCAAATTGGATCTTATAATAAGGACCGGAAGAGTATATGCCTTTCGTCAAAGGAAGTGAAACGGTTCGATATTGAATAAGCGGGCTCTCCCACACCACTCCATAATTATTGTAACCACCAACACAAAACCAATGAAAACCCACCCCTTCGTGTGGACCAATCAAAGGTTTATAAGTTATATAGATAGATATAATAGATATATTTTATTTATTATGTTTCTACCATCATCACATTAAGTGAGAATGAAATGATTAATCACTAAAACATTACACAACAAAATTTTTTGTCCTAATAAACTGCTTATTTAATATAAACATAAAATAATTAAGCACAATGTTCCAAAGGGTTATTTGTGGCTAAAAGATAGTAAATTGCAAATTGCATAATCAATTTTTTTTTTTGTGGCCAGGCATAACCAACTATTGACCCCTCTAATTGTTATACATATATATCATCAAAACAAAACACAAACACATTTGTTTCACGCGTGATGAGGATGAAAGGCAATACACCATCTGGTGATATGTGACCCAGCAAGCTGACCTTTCAACTTCAAATGATTCTTTGCAAATTCTAAGTGTCCATCACAAGAGCAAGAGAAAGCATTAAATTGGCTAGTTCAAAATACACTGACAAAACGAATGGCAATCAGAGCATCAAATCAGATTGAAAATGATGAGGCCGTCACTAATTTTATTTGGGCTGAAA
>NW_021637918.1:0-20910 GCF_004799145.2 Neltuma alba | reverse complement strand
AAAAAAGATAAAGAAGAGCCTCAGTTTTACTTTACTTTGCTACTCCAAATCAGAGCAAAGGTTTTAATGATCAAAGATAACAAATTTTCCTCACCCTTCAACACAGTTAAAAAGACAACCACAATACCACCACAATCAACTATTAGAGGCATCGCCGGAAGCTCACTAGGAACTTGGTCTCCCCGATGACCGCTCAGAATTCCGGCATAACAAAGGTGGGTCCGCCTTGACCAAACCCTCCAATCCTTTCATTCTCAAATCCTTTTGGTGCTCCTTGCTATGCATTTTATGTTTTACCCTTATTTCTTTTTTTTTTTTTTTAATATTTACATGTCAAAGCACAACCAGTATTTTTTCACATCACCTTGTCCAGTCATCAAGCCATATAAGGAAAATAAACACTGTTAGTGATAGCTCAGCATTTTTAACACCATTATTTTGGAGTTCAGGTCCTTCTTAAACTATAGGGACTAATGTTTGAAATGGGAGAAAATTACAGGGACCAAAACCTGTGGTTTTAAACTATAAGGACTAAAACCAAAATGAGATAAAACTATAGGGACCAAAGATTATATTAAACCCTTAACAATTATAAAAACAAAATAATATTAAACCTAAATCATTCGATCTTAATCTAGCTGATCCAGGCCACATGCATAAACACAAAACCTATTGCCAGGCAAACAAATTTTCTTTGAATTTGGTTGAAATTATTATTGTGTATATATCTAATTTTTTCCCTATAAATATATAACTCCCATGTGTGTGTATTCAAGTCCGTACATGTATTCAAGTCCGGTACAATTTTCTTTTATTCCTTCAGTTTTCTTCTACACGTACATTTTATGCAACTTTATTTTTATCTTTCCATATTTCTTGATATGTTTCAATAGAATAAGGTGGAGGAAGCTAAGTTTCTATACTTCCTAAGGAGTGATTACCATTGATGTATTTCGTAACTTTTTTTTTTTTTTACAGGATTGAACCAAAGAAAATACACAAATGCATAAATAATCATAATCACCATCTGATCTGAAAGAAGGAAAAAAAAATCATAATCATTTGTTTTATTATTATCATTATAGGAAATAAAACTGCCAATACACTTTCGAATGCATCCTAGTATAACATCTGAAAGGTAACCCCTAGCTAATACTATATCATTTTGTTTATTATTAAAAATAACCCGCGAGAAATTCGTGCTGACCTTTTTTAAGAACATTTTCTTAATAAAAACAAATTAAATGAAGGAGGCTGATCTTTGTCTGGCCTTGTGCCTTGTTTAGCAAGATTTTCAGCATTATTCCAAAAAAAGAAAGTAGGAGTTATATATATGTGTCCCTCCAAAAAAATTATTATCTCAAGCCCTAAATATAAAATCTGGTTTATATTACAAATTATGTTACGAACAAGATATTTTATTTACAACTGGAGGTAGTATTACCTATCAGTCTTACCTCGTTTATTTGTAGATATAATTTATAGTGTAATTTGCATTATAAATTTAAATTTATATTTAGGACGGGTGGTACTAGTAATATTGGCATGTAGCTAGATAATGAACTTTCACTAGTAACGTATACTGAGACCTAATCATAGTTAAAATGGAACTTCATTATGAAAATAAAATTAAGTAATATATATATGTCGAGTTAGGATTTAATCATACGCAAGATAGAGATAAAAAAAAATATATATATATATATACACACATACATGGTATGCAATTTAAATAAATTTTATAAGCTAAATATTCATGGCACTTAATATAACACCCAGCACTGCTTTATATATTGAAAAGTGAAGTTATAACTGGGGGAATCACATCAAAGAATTAAATTTAAAAATTATTTATTAAATGTGATACCAAATTTACCATCAGAATCAAAAAATTTCCGGGACACGAGAGATGCGAGGAACAATTTTTAAAACGGTAAAACTCATTGGTCCGTTCAAAAAGGGCACATTTTTGGCTGTGGTGGGTCATCGTCCAACACCTTTCCACATGCATAATTTCTCGTACTTTTTGTCATCACATGCTTCATGGGAGTCAATAATCATATGAGATTTTTGAATTAAATGATGATGCCTATATAATTTAATTAAAATTCAGTCCAAAAAAATAATTTAGCTAAAATTTAAGAAAAATCTCACAAAAACTACCTTCGAGTTTCTAAATCACTAATAAAAAAAAATGTGTTAATATTTTCAAGTCTGGTGTTGTTAAAACCTATTAAAATATTGTTATCAAATTTAACTTGAGATTCGTTAATTCCAAACTTTTTCCTGGGAGATTCTCCCTAAAATTTATTCATAAATAAAATGATGCACGTAATATTGTTGTTAAAAAATATACATTTACGATGTTTTGACTTGTAAGTTGGATCATAAAGATACAAAAAAAACCACATATAAAAGGTTCTCTTTCAATTAATAAGTCTGCAAATTCCTATAATTTTACCTAATTTTGAATTAGATACTTATAATATTTTTTTTATTATTGGATCTTTAGACTTCTTTTACTTCAATAAATAGTCCTTTTCATATTTCGTTCATACTGCTTTAAAAGGTGTTACTTATTCTAAGAACATTCTTATAATGATGTAAATGAATTAATAGAAGGGAAGATGTTAGTCAAAAATGAATTATGATGCTCTTAACTTACAGAAATTTTTTAAAAATTTGCTTTTCAACGGGCCTAAATTAATTAGGAACGGTACCTGTAAAGAATCTCCTAACGGATATCTTGCCTACCACTCCGTGCTCCTGTGTTTCCAAGCGGGATCAAACTCCTAATCTTGGTTAAGGTCAAATGACGCTACAGCCATTTGATCTAAGCCTTCGGTACTGATCAAACTATTTTGATCGTCTATAAATTACTTTTTCACAACCACCATCCTTATCCATCTCATTCTCTTTCACAATGGAAGCTCATCCCCCTCCTTTGAAAATTTACTTCGTACCCTTCGTGGCCGCTAGTCACATTGTTTCACTCTTCGAACTCTGTCGTCTATTCGCCTCACGTGGCCTGCACGTGACCATCCTCACCACTCCTTCCACCACCCGCTTCCTTCACAATTCCTTGCTCAAGGCTCACGCTGCTGGCCTTCGAATCCATGTCCACAACCTCAAGTTCCCTTCCCAGGAGGTTGGTCTCCCTGACGGCGTCGAGAATCTCATCGGCGTCGAGGACTTCGACGTTGCCGCCAAAGTGTACCAGGGAATGCGCCTCCTCCGCCATCAAATGGAGCAGTTCATGGAGCCAAACCCGCCCGACTGCATCGTCGGCGACATTTTTCACCCTTGGACCTCTGACTTCGCGAACCGATTGGGAGTCCCACGGTTGTTGTTCGATGGATCCGGCTTGTTTGCCGCCTGTTTGTCGGAGTCAGTCTGGCGGCCTGACTCCCCGCACCGCTTTGTAAGCTCCAAATCCGACCCGTTTCCCCTTCTGGGTCTTCCCCATCCGATCACCATGACTTTTTCTCGGCTTCCAGACTACATCCAAACTACGAACGGAGTAACCACCATGATGGAATCGTTCAGAGACTCGGAACTGAAGTGCTATGGCCGCATCGTCAACAGCTTTGCAGAGCTCGAAGAGGAATACATTGAGCATTACCGGAAAACCATGGGGAAAACAGTCTGGCACGTGGGCCCCACTACCCTCCTGAACAGGTCATCGGAGGACAAGGCGGAGAGGAACTTGAAGGCGGTGGTGAGCGAGGACGAGATCCTGAGTTGGCTCAACTCGAAGCCACCAAACTCGGTGCTTTACGTCTGCTTCGGAAGCGCAGCCTACTTCACCGACGAACAGTTGCTCGAAATAGCGAGTGCGATGGAATTCTCCGGCCACAAGTTCATCTGGGTGGTTCACAGGAAAGACCGAACGGAGAGCGAAACTGAGGAAGACAGGCAGAAATGGATGCCGAGAGAGTTCGAAGAAAGAATGAGGCGGGAAGACAGGGGAATGGTCATACGTGGATGGGCCCCACAAACACTGATACTGGACCACGCCGCCATCGGAGGGTTCATGACACACTGTGGGTGGAACTCGCTGATGGAGGGGATCTGTGCCGGAGTTCCGATGATTACGTGGCCGTTGCACAGCGAGCAGTTTTTCAATGAGAAGCTTATAACGCAGGTGCATGGGATTGGGGTGGAGGTGGGGGCAGATAATTGCGTCATGATCATGGAGCATGCCACGAAGAATCTAGTGAAACGGCACAGCATAGAGAGCGCTGTAAGGAAGTTAATGGACGATGGGGATGAAACGGTGAAAATGAGGAGGCGCGTTAGAGAGCTGGCAGAGAAGGCAAAGGCAGCAATAGAAGAAGATGGTGGGTCCTCACAAATGAATCTGACGGCTCTGATTGAAGATCTTCAAAGGCTGAAGTCTATGAGAACAAAGGCTGGGATTGATCATGAATAGAAGGCAATGAATTTAAAAGAGGGATGAATAAGGCTATCTAGGAACTCCTTGGATTATCATTTTGTAATCGCCTTGGATTTTATGTGTGCCTTTTTTTTTCTAGGTTAACAGATGGATCTGTGTGGGCGTGTTTAATTTCGATTTTAATTAAAAAAAATTTGAGTGGAATAAGGCAAAATAAGATAATAAGGAAAGGTTGAAATCAATCAACACATGAAGCGGGGGAAAAAATATTAAAGAGATCAATTTTATATATTAATCGCAGCTTTTCCATGCATGAAAGCTTTTACCTTTTTTTTTTGTGAATTTTTATTTATTTGCTTAGGGAATATCATTTGCAATTCTTGAACATTATTCATTCGTTTTATCAGGCACGTAAATTAAAGCAGCAAAAACCTTCGTTTTCAAGTCCCTTTTGTTTTTTAAACCAACAAGAGTTGGTCCAATTGGTAAGGAGTCAGCTCATAATTCACAAGGTCATAAGATCGAATCCCGTTGCTGATATGATGACTTTGTTGGTGGATGATCTGTAAGTACCTCTGTAAGCGCTCTCTGAGCCTGGAGGCATGTCCTTGTCCAGGTGAGCTCCCGGGACCTAACTGACCTAACAAAAACTTTTTATTAGAGCAGGTTAAGATTGCTCCGATTTTACAACTTCCTGGATGACATTGCTCCAAAAAAAAAACTTGTTCGCAGTTAGTGCCCTTTTGTGGAAACTTAGGAGGCAAAAATAGCCTTGCTCCCTTTTTGAAACAATATTATTGTTTTAATAATTAAACAACGCACACTAACATTATAGAAAGGTAATAATATGATGAACATCCTGCATTAATCAACCCAACATATGATAATATAAATACAATAAACTGTTCGTGATTTGCCCTAAATTATTCAGGAATAACACGTGAGGTGAAGGCCGAGTAACTCCCTTTAATTTTTACGCCATGAGAATACAATTAAACATCCTTCATATATAACACATGATTCACAATAGACTTTTTATATAGCTTAGGTTCACTAATTAATTCATGCATGGTCTTGACCAACTAACTTCAAATCTTAACAAAAACTAATATCAGTTTAATATCCCGGCCCAACAATATAATTACTATATTAAGATTACATCTTAAAATACAAGAATGTTCAATTAATTAAATCAATCACACAATTCTTCTGCCCATTATTGTCCAATATTTTTTAAGTTTATGTACATATTTCTTTGAGTTTAATCTAATTATTTTATTTTTTAAATATTTTAATTTCCCATATATTCAAACATTAAAAAACAATATAATTTCCGGGGAAAAACTTGAATTATTATTTTGTCATTGCACATCTTCTGTAGTTTGTTTGCTTATATAGGTTTTGGCAAGTTATTTCAGGTGAAAGATTAAATTTCATGGCAAAAAAAATTCCTAAAACGTTTTACCAATTTTATTAAATAAGAGGAAGCATTAGCGAACACACAATGCATTATTTGGTTAAAACACACACACACACACACAATGCATTAGTGACCTGACCCCTACCAAGCAGCCAGCACACATAACCGGGGAAAAAAAAACAAATCCATGATTCGATTTCTAATTCTGGAGTACTCCGCCGGTATCTTTGGTAGCTTCAGATTGCCGGAAGCGTTGGAGTTCTTCAATCAAAACCGTGAGATTGTTGTGAGAAGATCCACCTTCTTCCACCGCCTTCTTCGCCTTCTCCGACAGCTCCTTTATTCGGCTTCTCATCTTCGCCGCCTCTTCTCCGCCGTCCATCACCTTCCTCACGGCTTTCTCAATCATGTCCTGCGTCACCAACTTCTCCTTCGGCTCGTACGCCGTCAGCCCGTACTCCTCGCACCCCACTACCGCACCGCAGCCGTGGACCTGAGTCACGAGCTTCTCGTTGTAGAAATGGTCGAAGTACAACGGCCATGTTATCATCGGAACGCCGGCGCTCACGCTCTCTAGAACGGAGTTCCATCCACAATGGGTCATGAACCCTCCGACCGCCGGATGGCCCAGAATCAACAGCTGTGGGGCCCACCCTCTTATGATCATACCCTTGTTCTCGCTCTTCATCTTCTCTTCGAACCCTCTCGGCATCCATTTCTCCCTCTCTTCTTCTGTTTCGTCCTCTCTCTTTCCGAACACCACCAAGATGAAGTTGTGGCCGGAGGATTCTATTCCGCGCGCTATCTCGTAGAGTTGGTTGTCCGGGAAGCTCCACGCGCTTCCGAACGCGATGTACACCACCGAGTTGGGTTTCTTCGAGTTCAAGAAACTCAGACACTCTTGCTCTCCCACCACGCTCTTATGGCTCCTTTGAGTTTTCTCTTCGGTGGACCTGTGAATAAGCGACGGTGGTCCGATCGGCCAGAGCTTCTTCCCTGTGAATTTCTCGTACAGCTGCGTGTACTCCACGTCGATCTCGGCGAAACTATTGACAACGATGCCATGGCTTTTCAACTCTGCTTCTTTCATAACTTTCCCAAACTCATCAACACCCTTGGGTAGTTTCGCAGGATTTGGAAGCTGAGACATTGTCATGGTAATCGGGTGGGGAAGCCCCGGCACAATGAACGGGTCGGAGTCGGATTTTAGTGTCTTCTTGAAGTCATCATCTTGGAGGAGTTCCCCGGTGGATTTTATCATGCAAGCGGCGAAAGCACAGTAGGGGAAGAAAACAAGCCTGGGAATGCCAAGCTTTTGAGCCAAATCCGTGGTCCAAGGGAAGAAGAAGTCGGCGACGATGCAGTCGGGCGGGTTTTTCTCTATGAATTCCTCAATGGGTTGCCGGAGAAGACGAAGGGCCATGTGGATTTTGGCAGCTCCGGCGCCGTCTGATACGGCGACGAAATTCTCAACACCTTGGGGCAAGCCCACCTCTTGGGAAGGAAAATCGAAGGTCTGAAATCGCAAATGGCTATGAGGAGTACTGTGGAAGGATTTTCCGACGTTGGAAGGGGTGGTGATGATTGTGACGAGTTGGCCTCTGTTAGCGAAGAAACGACCCAACTCGCAGAGAGGAACCATGTGGCCTGGTCCTGGATATGGCACGACGTAGACTTTGAGAGGACGAGCGGAGGAAAGGTCCATGGCGGCGGTGATTATTTCAGTCAAACGTTGAGCTTGAAACTTGCAATTGCCGACTGAACAAGGAAGAGGTTGTGTCTATACCATGATGCTGTCGGCGTCTAACTTGATTTTATTTATGCTGATAATTTTTTTTATTACTTTTATTTTTTTAATGATTCACGGAAATAGAACTATACATGCCTCGCGAGGAATGCGTTTTCATTTGCTCATCCATTAAAATAACCCGCGAAGAGCACGCTAGCTATATGAATACTATTCCACGTACATCTGAGTGTGGTTCAATTTCTTGTTTATGCATTCTTCAGGAAAACTCCTTCCCAGTTATTTCTTGTAAAATAAAAAAAGGCCATGAGTTAGAGCAGTTTGGCTGATTAGTGATGAAAAAAGTTGACACTAACATGTTATGTTATGAATGTGTTGGAGGTCTTTGTAAGAACATGGTGGGGCATATTTTATAGTGATAAAGTGGTTTAGGCTGTGTATGGTATGAAGGATTTGGAAAGGAGGAAAGGGAGAAGGAAGGATTTTAATCATTTCATTTTGTTTGGCAAAATAAAAATTTTAGGAGGGAAGAAAAATTTTATAAGATTTTAATTTCCTTCCCCTCCCCTCCAAAATTGGGAGGATTTAAAGGGAAAGAACAATATTTTGCCATGTTGTGACCATTATGGACATTGAACTTGAGACTAATCCCTTTTGGGTTTGGAGCGGTTAAGGAATAGCCCTCCGAATAAGTGCGCTTCTCAGGATGCAAATTTGTGTTCTCCTCCTTATGAGGGTGAGGTTGCTACCACCTCAACCAACAGCTTGTTGGTTATGCCCATGTTTATTTTTAATATTCCTATATCATCCTAAACTCTTTTCTTCTTCTCTCTGGATGCAAACGCTACTCTCTCATTTCCCATACCTGACACAAAGTCAATATAATAACAAACAGATTGTCCATGTCATATTTTGAAGAGTTCAGTCAAAAGCCAATAACATAACAAAGAGATAAAAATTAAAACATATAATAATTATTAGGGTTAAGGTGCGCTCAACACCGAACTATTTTTCCAGGTGCGTCCAGTACCCTAAAGTAATTTTCAGTGCATCCAGTGTCCCAAACTAATTAAAACGGTGCATCCATATCCTAGGCTAATATAAAAGTTAAGTTTGACCGTCACCTTGCTAACTCAGCCGAAGGTTGATTGAAAAATCCTATGTGGTAGACACGTAGGCATCTGATGTGTATTATTTTGACGAGTTAAGATGCGCTCAGCACCCTGAACTATTTTTCCAGGTACGCCTAGTGTGCTAAAATAATTTTTAGCGCATCCAATGTCCCAAACTAATTAAAACAGTGCATCCATATCCCAAACTAACAGAAAAGTCTCGTTTGACCGTTGCCTTACTGATTTAGCTGAAGATTGACTGAAAAATTCTACATGGCGGACACGTAGGTGTCTAATGTGTATTATTTTGACTAAAGCTCCCGAGACGAGCCCAGTGGTGGCGAGTGTTTTCTCGAAAGGCGACGGCGAAGTCAACAGAGTGACCAAGGAGAAGTTTAATGTGTTCTACGTGGAGGAAAGCAAATGCGAGTCGGATGAAGAGTTAACAAAGATGGAGATGGAAGTGTGCTGTGACGGCGATTGTGGTTTCAGATTAGAGTGGTGGAAGAAATGGGATAAAATGTTAAAGACGAGGATGGAATTGAATAGGTGGTACATGCACCAGAATTTAAGAGGGTGGATCGGTGGTCTTTTTTTTTTAAGTTTAAAAACTGGCAGAAGATAAATGTTAGAAGAGGAGGAAAAATTGAATTTTCAGTTAAAATAATACACATTAGACGCCTGCATGTCCGTCATGTAGGATTTTTCAGTCAACCTTTAGTTGAATCAGCAAGGTAACAGTCAAATGAAACTTTTCTGTTAGCCTGGGATGTGGACGCACCGTTTTAATTAGTTTGAGATACTGGATGCACCAAAAATTATTTTAGGACACTGGGCGCACCTGAAAAAATAGTTTGGGGTGCTGGACGCACCTTAACTCGTCAAAATAATACACAACAGGTGCTAACGTGTCCGCCATGTAGGATTTTTCAGTCAAACTTAACTTTTCTGTTAGTCCGGGATATGGATGCACTGTTTTAATTAGTATGAGACACTGGATGCACCAAAAATTACTTTCGGACACTGGGTGCATCTGAAAAAATAGTTCGGGATGCTAGGCGTGCCTTAACCCTAATTATTATTATATATTGTAAGTATAATCATAAAATATAATTTTTACTGACAAAAATATTATAGAATATAGTTTTAAATAATGTTAAATAAAATAAGGGTAAAATTGTCCATATAAAAATATTTTTCCTCTCTTCCCCTTATGAACCAAATAAGGTAAAATTAAAACTCCTCCTCTCCCTTTTTTTTTTTTATAAATCCAAACAAGGTAATATTAAAATCCCTCCACTCTCTTCTCTTTCCTTTTCCTCCATTAAAATTCCTGCCTTCCCTTTCTTCCCATTAAACCTAACAGTTAGACTTGGATTATTTGGATTAACTTCAATTAAAAATAACCTTGAGATTTTCACCAAAAAGAAAAGCTTCAGATTGCTTGCAAAAAGTACTACTATCTAACTTTTAATTTGGTTCTAAACATAAAACCTCAATTTATTTTGTCTCTCATATTTATTTATTTTTTAAGATAGTCCTTATAGTAGTTGTACATGTTAAATATTTTTGTCAGATAATACTTAATTAACTAGGATATTTTAGAAAAATAACACATATTTATTGTAAATAACTAATTTAACTAATTTTTTTATTTTATTTAAATTAGTAAACTAGTTTTTATATTAAATAGAAGATGCAGTATGAAGTTTCATGGGCCACGTGCGATTGAAAGCCGTCGATGGAAAGAAAACAATGGCATGTCAATTGCCAAGGATCAATAATCACCCCAAGTTAACAGAATATAATAAAATATTTTCGAATGCACTCGCTTTCCACGAGTACTTCGTTTCACGAAATAAATCAACACAGACACATATATATATATTTTACACATGGAAAGAAAGAAAACATTTTACGATATATACAGAAGCCTGAAATACTTTTTTAGAAACTGATTTTTAATATGCTATTCTTGGTCTCTGATTTGCATAAGGCCATGGGTATTAATTAATTTTGGTTATAAAAAGCCGTATCCGCCGTCCTCGGCCACTACCACATCGAAGAAGAGTGAGAGTTTCGGTAAATTGGGCATCGATAGATTATGGGCTCTCTTCAACGTCCCTTCAAGCTTTATTTCGTTCCATTTCTCACTCCCGGCCACATGGTCCCACTCTTCGAACTCGCTCGCTTATTCGCTGCACGTGGTATCCACGTGACCTTCTTCACCACTCCTGCCAACGCCCTCCTCCTCCGTAAAGCCGTCGACAAGGACGTCGCCGCCGCCCGTCCTATCTCCCTCCACGTCCTCCACTTCCCTTCTAGAGAAGCCGGCATCCCCGATGGCATTGAGAACCTCCTCGACGGTGCCGTCGATGCCCAAACTCTTTCTGGCGTCTGCAAAGGCATTGCCATCCTCGAGGAACGCTTCCAGGACGCCATTCTCCAAAACCCACCGGACTGCCTCGTCGTCGACTTTGTATACTCGTGGGCCTCCGATTTGGCGGCCCGACTCGACATCCCCGCCATCGCCTTCAACAGCTTCTGCCTCTTCAGCGTATGCGCCATCCACTCCTTGAAGTCTTTTGCCATGCCGGGTTCGGGTCCTTTTATAATCCCGGATCTACCCCACCAGATATCCATGAATTTTCAGCCTCCAGAGGAATTCAATTCAGCTATGGTTTCGCGAATAGAAGCTTCGTACAAGACCAATGGAATCATCATGAATAACTTCGCGGAGCTTGACGGCGAGTACGCTGAACATTACGAGAAGATCAGTGGGCATAGAGTTCGGCATATTGGGCCGGCCGGACTTATTCACAGAACAGCGGAGGAGAAAACAGAGAGGAGCCATAAGAGCGCGGTGAAGGAACACGAATGCCTGAGTTGGCTTGACTCGAAGGAACCCAACTCAGTGCTCTACGTCTGCTTCGGGAGCTCCTGCCGTTTTTCCGACGCCCAACTCTACGAGATTGCAAGCGGGCTGGAATCCTCCGGGTGCGACTTCATCTGGGTTGTCTCAGGGAAGGACATAACAGAGAACGAAACAGAGGAAGAGAGAGAGAAATGGATGCCGAAGGGTTTCGAAGGGAAGGTGAAGCGCGAGAACAAGGGAATGGTGGTGAGGGGGTGGGCCCCACAGCTGTTGATCCTGGGCCACGAGGCGATCGGCGGGTTCATGACTCACTGCGGGTGGAACTCGGTGGTGGAGGGCATAACTGCGGGAGTTCCGATGATAACTTGGCCGGTGCACAGCGAGCAGTTTTACAATGAGAAGCTGATAACGGAGGTGCACGGGATCGGGGTAGAGGTGGGCACAGAGGAGTGGGCCTTGTGGGTGTTCGACGGCGGGAAGAAGATGGTGACCAGAGATCGTATAGAGAAAGCAGTGAGAAAGGTGATGGACGGTGGAGATGAAGCGATGGAGATGAGAAAACGAGTGGGGGAGCTGGGCAAGAAGGCGAAAGAAGCAGTTCAAGAGGGAGGCTCATCGCACACTAATTTAACAGCACTGATCACCGAGCTTATCCGGTGGAGAGAGGCTAAGCCACTTGATCAAATCCAAAAATGTGAAATGTAGGGGTGATAGTCTAGGAGGCTCAATTTTTTCCCAGAAATTTTTATTTTTATTTTTGTTATGTTAAGAATTTTTTTTTTTTAATCTCAGCTTGATTTAATTTTCTATTTTACATAACCTCTTTCTTTCTTTCTTTTTTTGCCCTCTCTCTCACTTTCGACTTATTTCTTCTCTCCCTTTGTATGGCAAGCTAATAAGTTTGGGCAGAAATGGATCCTTTTAAGTTTGAAGACGAGTTAGATTAGTGGTGAATTCTTATCTATTTGTAAATATGCTCCGTCATATGGTTTTTCTAATTAATTATTGTTGATATTACTCAGTGAAAATATAACCGATAGTTCTCGGTAAATTGAGAAATATGCTATAATTAATAAAGAAGAAGAAAAAAAAATTCTTCAAATTTTATATCATGAGAATTATTTACGTAACATTATACGGATATATCGTGCTTTCTGGTTTCTTGTTTTCATTTATAGTGGAACTAAAAACTATGAAGTTCAGTTCTATAGCCCCGGCTTCAGTGTTAATTGTATTTAATTAGGAAGAAATTAATGATTGTTGGTGAAACATGATTAATAGAGCTATATCTCCCTTATATTGGACTTGAATAATACAGTGATGGGATACATGATAGATAGATTATGGGCCTGTTTGGGAGGACTTAAGAAATTCCCTATAAACAGATTTTACGTAAGTCGAGACAAAACTCTTCTCACATATTTATCTTGTGTTCCGTAAATAATTATTAAAAAATAACTTTTAAGCTATTTATAAGCTGTTCCAAACAGACCATATATATATTTATCTCATTTTTCTCTTACACAGCTTTTTAATCCAAATTAGACGTCTTACCCTGTGCATCGTGGGATGATACATTCTTAGAGTCTTTTAAGTAAGATGTAATTTTTGAAAGTAATAAATTTATCATACCTATATGTAAATAAAATGATTAGGTGAATAAGTGACCTGGAATATTGGTGAAATCGCGAGACATTTCAACTCCAGAGTAGGGTTGTTCACGGGACGGATCGGGACCGGAACAGGCCCGTTCCGGTTCCGTCCCGATGAACAGTAACGTGACAGATTTTATGTCCCGGTCCCGGTCGGGACAGCACGGATCCGAGACGGGACCAAGACGTCTCGAAAATATATATATTTTTTATTTTTTAAAATTTTTTAAAATTTTTTTAAAAAATCTGATTTTTTAATTATACTTTTTTGAGTTTAAATCTTATAAAAACATCTTTTTATTTTCTTTTTTATTTGTTTGGGCACTCTTAAACAAAAGCTCAAAATATTACATATAATAGTCATTAAAAACTCTAAACAAAAGCTTTTAACACAATAAAAATTCTAATCATCAATAATCTCAAATCATTAACAAATATAAAAACTCTAAATAAATATATCCATAGTTCCATACAATAGTCTCAAATATTAAAAAAATATAAAAAAAATGATATTATATAAATAGGATAAAAAATTTAAAAAAATTAAAAAAAAAACCGGGACGGGATGACCCCGTCCCGTGTCCCGTCCCGTCTCATCCCGGTCCCTTTTTTGTCACGTCCCGTCCCAATAAGACCGGGACCAGAACGAGCCGACCGAGACGGGCCGGTCTTGAACACCCCTACTCCAGAGAACATAGTACTTAAACATTCTATTGACTGATTCCATCAAATAATTCATTTCTCATTGGGAGCTAAGAAAAAATGGCAAAATATTAAGAATGACGAGGGAAGAAACCAAAAAAAAAAAAAGAAGAAAAATTTGGTGACATATCTTACAAACAAAGCAAGCCTTGTTATATTATATTGGAATCACATTCTGTAGTGCTTCAGAGTTCAGCGTTGACAATATTTCTTGTCACATTTGTTGGTTTCTTTCCTGAATCCACTTGGAAGAACCCATGGATTAATGGATATGGTACATTACTTTCACATACTTATTTCATATTCAGTAAATCATGATTAAAAAATTGCTTATACTCTTCCGGTCCTTAATATAAGACCCATTTGACTAATTTGATTAGATTAAGGAAGTTAGGTAAGTTAGTTAATTATAAGAAATGTGACATGTTTTTCCTAAAATACCATGATCATCTTTCTTAATACCTTTCTCCCTCTTCTACTTGATTATGGTTGAGGGAATATTTATAGGGGTAATTGAGAGAAAATTGATAAATATGATAAATGAGTCTTATATTTAGGATCAAAACCAACTCAATAATTGGGTTCTATATTAAGGACCGGAGGAGTATGTCATTTTAAATGGGCTTTTATTTTTATTTCAAACTCATTATAATCTTCAATTTCATTTTCACATTTCATCAACCCTATGCGTCATTAACATTATGGCTTAGATGGAAAACTGAAGTTTCTAGAGTTATCCTATTTCCGCTTCACATGCAAATAAATCATTTTTCTGGCATCTATGTTTAGCAAATTTATTAAATATGTTGAAAAACAAATAAACTTGCATGGAGCCCAGCAAACACGCATGAAAACCCCTCTCAAAATTTCATATTTCAAGTAGTAAGAAGCAACAGCAATTTTCCTAACGGCCTTTGTATGATGTCTGAAAACGAACCAAATAAGTCATGTTCAATCAAAACAATATACTCTTCCGGTCCTAATTATAAGACCCAATTGATTTATTTGAAGAGATTAAGGAAGTAAGTTAAGTTGGTTATTTATAATAAATAAGTGTTGTTATTCCTAAAATATCCTTGCTAATTAAGTATATTGGCTAAAACTATCATTATTAGAAGGATTATCTTGGAAAAAAATGCATAAATATAAGAGAGAAAATGGATTGGGTCTTATAATTAGGACCAAATAAAAAGTCAAATTGGATCTTATAATAAGGACCGGAAGAGTATATGCCTTTCGTCAAAGGAAGTGAAACGGTTCGATATTGAATAAGCGGGCTCTCCCACACCACTCCATAATTATTGTACCACCAACACAAAAACCAATGAAAACCCACCCCTTCGTGTGGACCAATCAAAGGTTTATAAGTTATATAGATAGATATAATAGATATATTTTTATTTATTATGTTTCTACCATCATCACATTAAAGTGAGAATGAAATGATTAATCACTAAAACATTACACAACAAAATTTTTTGTCCTAATAAACTGCTTATTTAATATAAACATAAAATAATTAAGCACAATGGTTCCAAAGGGTTATTTGTGGCTAAAAGATAGTAAATTGCAAATTGCATAATCAATTTTTTTTTTTGTGGCCAGGCATAACCAACTATTGACCCCTCTAATTGTTATACATATATATCATCAAAACAAAACACAAACACATTTGTTTCACGCGTGATGAGGATGAAAGGCAATACACCATCTGGTGATATGTGACCCAGCAAGCTGACCTTTCAACTTCAAATGATTCTTTGCAAATTCTAAGTGTCCATCACAAGAGCAAGAGAAAGCATTAAATTGGCTAGTTCAAAATACACTGACAAAACGAATGGCAATCAGAGCATCAAATCAGATTGAAAATGATGAGGCCGTCACTAATTTTATTTGGGCTGAAAATGGTGCTGGTGAACATACTTTCGACTTGGAGACTTCAATTAAAAGGCTTGGATCAAGTCTTATACATGAAAAGACTCATTTGGGCCTAAATAATAAGATTTTAGGCTTAATATGCTGATTATATTTTATTAATTATATTTATGCGAAAATTACTAATTAATTGGCAGATTTGACTTTTGAGTTTTCCAAGTGAGTTGTATCAAATCTTTCTAATTTCTTTTAAGTTAGTATTTAATATTATGAGTCTCTAGGTTGCATTAAATGTTTTAGGGTCAGATTTAAATGTATCTCTTTAAAACACTTTGAACCCTTCATTTTGTATTTAGACTTGTTTTGAGAAATCAAATGTTGCATTTTTGCACTTCCAAACTTGAGAATAGATTCTCTATAGGGTTCTTCATTGAACTAGCTGACTTATTAAGGCTTGATCAGCCTTGTGGCGTCTTTTATCACTTTGGGTCTTCGTTTTTTTGTGCTCAAGGGTTCAAGTGGATTGCCAGACTTTTGTTTAGTTTTTTTGGGTGAGTATATTTCAGATTTGTTATGGGTTCGTGGGATCTTTCCTTATGGGTGCACGCCATCCAGTCCATAATAAAATTGATTGATTTGAATAGATCAAGAAAATTAGTTATGTTAGTTATTTATAATAAATAGATATTGTCTTCTCTAAAATATCATTGCTAATTAAATGTATTTATTAGAACTACCATATTACAAGGACTATCTTAAAAAAATAGATAATATAAGAAACAAAATGGATTAAGGTCTTATATTTAGGACCAAAATAAAAATTAAACAAACTCTTATATTAAAGATCAAAGGTGTTACATCAGTAGGCAGAAAAAGTTGCGGAGAATGAAATATTTTAAAAGTTTTCAGCTAGGAAGAAATATATATATATATATATATATATATATATAAAAGGAGGTCGTGTTCGGCAAATCAGCACTTGCTTAAAGTTCAATAAGAAAAAAAAGATTTGACAGGTTGTGGGCAGAATGTGACTTTGTCAATTATTAAATCGCAAGAATTATGCATACAGTTCACAAATAAGAAAATTAAGTATTTTCTTAATCTATTTTGCATGTCAAACTTCTATATTTGTAAGTAAATAGAACCTGTGGAGAACTAATTTTTTTTATTCGAGACTTGCATATGTGATTTTTCGAATTAAATCCAAGGTCTGCATGTGACCTTTCGCCTCCTCCATCAGCCATGCGGAAAGGTTAATGTTGACAATGGATGATTATGCTCGTATATAAATAACAAAAATATTACCTATAATAAACTAATTGAACAGCATATGGTCTTGCGCAGGGGTTAGGTGAATAGAGTTCAAATCTCCACTAGAAAAGGTACTCGTATTCAGTACTTGATAATATCTTGAATAGAATTACTTCTAATAAAAAAAAAATATCTGCACTTAGCAAGACTAATAAACTAATTGAATTCGGCTTTAATCGGCGTTAGCAAACATTTGAACCAGCCGTGGAGCGGAGACACACATTCGTATATGGACAATTTGCCAGCTACGCCAGATGCTCAATTACGAATAAATTCTTGATCTAGCTAGTGGGAAAAGAACAATTATATCAATGGCAATTACTATAATATGTTCTGATAGTATTATAACCGATGCTGCTGGTTTTGATTTTTAATGGGGTGTTTGGGCGATAATAAAGAGCACTTTTTATGTTTTCATATTTATCAAGACAAAATTTCTTTCACATACTTATTTATTATAAAATTACTTTTAAAATCATAATCTGGTTTCCATCTGAATGCTCCTAAGTATCATTCAGGAGAGTTTCCATATTGGCAGTTAGCTTCTTCACTTGCAGGTATATACAGTTCTATCAGAGAAGCCATTAATTAATATTACCTCCGGTCCTTAATATAAGATATTATTTGACTTTTATTTTAGTCCTAAATATAAGGCCTCAATCCACTTTGTCTTTCATATTTATGTATTTTTTTCCCAAGGTAATCGTTATAGCAATGATAGTTCTAACCAATACACTTGATTAGCAAGGATATTTTAAGAAAGACAACACCTATTTATTACAAATAATTAACTTAACTTTTTTCCTTAATATCCTCAAATTAATCAACTAGCTCTTATAATTAGGTCCGGAGATAGTATTATATTTAATCAGATAGTATAGAGCTTAAACAGGAATCACTCTCCTCATTTTCGGGTCTCAGACAGTAACAAGACGATATATAATGCCAAAGCTAGTTAACTTCACATGCATGCAATTTTTGGAAGACGAATAAAAATATATATAATATATACTCCTCCAGTCCTTAATATATGACCTAATTGTTAAGTTGATTTTGGTATTAAATATAATACCTATTTCTTATATTTATCAATTTTTTCTAAATTATTCTTATGGATACTCTCTCAACCATAATTAAGTAGAAGAGAGAAAGAGGATATTAAGAAAAATGATTATAGTATTTTAGAAAAAACATGTCATATTTATTATAACTAACTAACTTATCTAACTTCCTTAATATAATCAAATTAGTTAAATAGGTTTTATATTAAGGATTCGAAGAGTACTATATATCCACAAACCGGCCGATAGGAACTGGAATATACCCAAGACTCTGGTTATTAGCACCAAACCAATGATCTCCCTCTTTAAAACCTCTTCTTCTTCGTCTCTCGTTATACGCAAAGGCCATATATAGTAGCACGAGCACCAACACAATCACCATGGCAGAAATTTCCAGGCCTCTCAATGTCTACTTCCTGCCTTTCTTGGCACAAGGCCACATGATCCCTTTCTGCCAATTTGCGCGGCTCTTCGCTGCACGTGGCTTGCACGTGACCATCATCACCACCCCTGTCAACGCCCGGTTCCTCCAAAGCTCCATTGAAGAAAGCAACGCCTTGGGCCACCATATCCAACTTCACACCGTCAGATTTCCCTCCGATGAAGTAGGTCTCCCCGACGGCATCGAGAACTTCTTCAATGTCACAGATGCCCCCACTGGTCATAAACTTTACGAGGCTGCAGGTTTGCTCAGAAATCAAGTGCAGCCTTTCATGGAGGAAAACCCACCCGATTGTATCGTTTCGGATTTTATGTACCCGTGGACAGCCCCGATAGCTACCCGTTTGGGGATTCCCAGGATTGTGTTCAACTCCTTTTGTCTTTTTGCTGTGTGCATGATCAGTGCGCACAACAGACAATTACAGTCACTACCGCCGGGATTATGCAATGATCATGATGGTGATAATTCGGGTGGTCCGTTTGTGGTTTCGGGTCTTCCCGAAACAATCACCCTCCCCCTTCGACCACCTAAGAGGATTTCTGAACTGCTCGGAAGCTTGATAGAGGCTGATCAGAAGAACAGCTATGGGCTAATTGTGAACAACTTTAACGATCTGGACGGTCAAGATTACATCAACTATCACCAGAAAAGCACCGATCTGAAGGTTTGGCACATTGGTCCTGCTTCTCTCATGTTACGAAACATACTACCAAAAGAAGATCTTCATCCACAAACCAACAACGAGCATGATGAACTCATAAGGACATGGCTAGATTCCAAGGAATCTAATTCTGTTGTTTACGTAAGCTTTGGCAGTCTGTGTCGTTTCGATGACCCTCAACTGTTCGAAATAGCTTGTGGATTGGAGTCTTCTGGATGTTCCTTCATCTGGGTCGTGCACAGGGAATCCAAACAGAACAACGAAGAAGAAGAAGAAGCAGAAGAAAAGAAAACGTGGCTGCCGAAAGGGTTTGAAGGGAGGATGAAGAAGGAAAACAGAGGGTTGATCCTCATGAAATGGGCGCCACAGGAGTTGATACTGAACCATCCGGCGACCGGTGGGTTTCTGACGCATTGCGGGTGGACGACAGTGACGGAGGCGGTGAGCGCCGGGGTTCCGATGATGACGTGGCCGGTATTCGTCGAGCAGTTCTACAATGAGAAGTTGATAACGCAGGTGCACGGGTTTGGAGTGGAGGTTGGGGCAGAGGAATGGAACTCCGGCCCTTATGATAGAAGGGACAAGGTGGTGAATAAGATGAAGATAGAAAATGCTGTGAGGAGGTTGATGGACTGCGGAGAGGAAGGTGAGAAGGTGAGAAGGAAAGCCATAGAGATGAGAGAGAAAGCTGGAAAAGCTGTGGAAGAAGATGGATCCTCACAAAGGAATTTGACGGCCCTGATTGAAGATCTTGAGCTTTTTTGCAAATAATGGATATAATTATTAAAGCTGGGAGATCGGGACGTTGTTTTTATAATATCTATTATTAGAAAGTCAACAATTAGTGATGTCTCTCATATGCAGTGATATCTGAGGAGAGTCATCAATGCATTTTTTAATGGCCAGGATATCACTTGATTTTGTAGGGAAAAATGAATTAATTGAATAAAATGGTCCTGAGTGTGAATATTAAGAAAAAGTTCTCTTTGGTTCAGACACATTTTAGTTATGAGGATTTCATTGGAGGCTATGCTCATTTTACTTACTCTAGATTTTAAAGGAGGCTTATGAGTCCAAATAACGAAGGTGGATTAAGGATTGTACCCTCACTTGTCCTAAAAATGATGAAGAATCAAAATGGGGCTTTAATATAGGAAATTTAGACTAGACCTTTGATTGAATTTAACCTGATTTTAATGGCCGGAGTAGAATACACCTACCCCACATAGCCATATTAGGCTTGCATTTGATTACATATTGATCTGATTAAGTAATTAAGCACCTAAAAATTAAAGTTAGGGGTCAATAATATAATTGGGTGGCTCTTACCTAATGGCTTTGAAGATGCTAATAGATAATTAATATTTTAATCTAGATGCTGGTGTTATGAACCCAACGCCGAATAACCATGACACAAGCCCAGATGGCACGATGGGTAAAAACTTAGACCGAGTCCAAGATAATATGGGGGCCCAAGTAAGACGCAGCCAGCGTGTAGGAAGAAGACCTGGAAAATACGGGAACTTGAGGATGTGGAATGAGTATATAAGACAAATTCTGTTAGTGAAGGGGGTGTGGAAGATTTGGACAGATTCTCTCTCTCCCTTCGTCTCTATCCTGATAGCTGTGGCTCTCTCTCTCTCTCTCTCTCTT